>NC_089837.1:487844906-488087406 GCF_035609145.1 Eleutherodactylus coqui
ATTAACCCCCCCCATAGCAACATTAACCCCCCCCATAGCAACATTAACCCCCCCCATAGCAACATTAACCCCCCCCATAGCAACATTAACCCCCCCCATAGCAACATTAACCCCCCCATAGCAACATTAACCCCCCCATAGCAACATTAACCCCCCCATAGCAACATTAACCCCCCCATAGCAACATTAACCCCCCCATAGCAACATTAACCCCCCCCATAGCAACATTAACCCCCCCCCATAGCAACATTAACCCCCCATAGCAACATTAACCCCCCCCATAGCAACATTAACCCCCCCCATAGCAACATTAACCCCCCCCCATAGCAACATTAACCCCCCCCCATAGCAACATTAACCCCCCCCCCCCATAGCAACATTAACCCCCCCATAGCAACATTAACCCCCCCATAGCAACATTAACCCCCCCCCATAGCAACATTAACCCCCCCCATAGCAACATTAACCCCCCCCATAGCAACATTAACCCCCCCCCCATAGCAACATTAACCCCCCCCCATAGCAACATTAACCCCCCCCCATAGCAACATTAACCCCCCCTCAGTAACAATAGTCCCCCCCCCCCCCCAACTTACCTCCTCCTTGCTGTCAGCGCCGCTCCCCCTCTGCTCACGCTGAGCCCGGGTGCACACTGACGTCAGTGTGTAACCCGGCACGCTTCCTCCCTGAGTCCTCCCCTGCGGAACTGAGGAGCAGAGGACTCAGGGGAGAAGGATCCCGGCTGCACACTGACATCAGGGTGTGTGCCGGGATCAGCACTGCCAGCATGATTACCAGCGGGGAGCTGCGGCACCCCAACTGGTAATTGCTTAAGTGGTGAGCAGCCGTCAGCACGCTGCGGGCCGCATAAAATGAAGCAGCGGGCCGGATTTGGCCCGCAGGCCTTGTGTTTGACACCTGTGGCCTATACCCAGGACTGGCCATCAATACTAGCTCAGTAGGGTGTGGGTCCAATTCTCAGCACCCACCACCAATTAGCTGTTTGGAGGGGCAACTTGAAGGAGCCCCTTTAAGTCCTTCAGGCAATTTTTATTTGTTGCGGTAGATGGCTATGCAATCTGGAGTTTTGCTTTTCGGATGTACCAATAAAATATACCGCTGTACGAACCCAGCAAGTGGCGTTTAATTTAATTTGATGGACATCAGCTGTTAAGTGAAATCCAGTCGGAAAGATTAAATAACTTCAAACTCTATAAAATTCTCTATACAAGAGGCATCAAGGGACGGCCGAAAACTGTCAACAAACATCGACTGCGCTTTTTTTCTCCCGCTGCCCGAGAGAGAAACCTCATTAAAAATGTTTTAGTGTCCGTCCAATCCTTTCCTTTCCTGAAATAAAACATACGAGGCACAAACAAGAATTACATCTGCCACTTCAAGACACAATGCGCAGACAACAGGCGAAGAAAAGCCAACTTGTACATGGAATGTCTTTCCTACTACAAAGACTGCCACAACAGACGTCCGTATGTCAGGCCCACAGAGGACACCGCCAATGATGAAAGCGGCCAGCAGTAACTTGTCTGCGAGGAACGAAAGGCTGACACTAAAAGAAGAAACAAGGGAACATTTGCCAACCTCCTAAACTGTAAGACATACAATTCTAATAAATATTTCACATGTGTGATTGTACAGTACCTCAGTTAGGTTGGGACCGCCACAGCGTTGCTTCAAGACCCCTCGGCTTCCTAGAGCCTGGGGAACATGACCGGGAAGAAGAGGGATATAGAAGATAACATGCCTCCATGATCCGATGATGGTTTAAAAATTTGCACATCCGCATCCATATTGAGAGAGAACGGAGAGGTGGCCACTAGAGATGAGCGAGCGTACTCGGAAAAGCACTACTCGCTCGAGTAATTTGCTTTATCCGAGTATCGCTGTGCTCGTCCCTGAAGATTCGGGTGCCGGCACGGAGCGGGGAGCTGCAGGGGAGAGCGGGTAGGAACGGAGGGGAGATCTTTCTCTCCCTCTCTCCCGCCCGCTCTCCCCTGCTCCCCGCTGCGACTCACCTGTCAGCCGCAGCGGCACCCGAATTTTCAGGGACGAGCACAGCGATACTCGGATAAAGCAAATTACTCGAGCGAGTAGTGCTTTTCCGAGTACGCTCGCTCATCTCTAGTGGCCACGCATGTATGCATTTCTCTAGTCCCTCTTTATGGTGGTAAAGGCTCAGCTATTTTCATGACTACCAAAGAACTAAAAGTGCGGCCACCCCTCTCTGGACTCTGAACCTAGATATGGCGGCCAACAGAGCAGACTCATCAGGTGGGGCCATGGGTCAGGAGACTCTCTACCTTTGAGACAGCTGCAGGGCTTAGAGGATAGAATACCCCATGAAGCCAAACAGTATCCATCCAAAGCCCACCATCGTAGCCATAAGTTACATGAAAATCATAGTAGAAAACCTGCTGTTGTCTACAAGAGAACTGTCACTTCTAAATAGAAACTCACAGTTCCGCTCTTCTCCTAAGGCGGAGGGGGGGGGGGGGGCTTCATAGTGGTGTTACAGCATCAAAATCGGTGGTCTAGGTTTCAAAGCATCATTAAACCCATTAAGGACCAAGCACCGTAAATTTATGGCGCTTGGTCCTGGGCTTTAATATCAGACGATAGTAAAAATACGGCAGGGATTAAAGCCTCTGCTTCTGCAAACACTCAGAAGCAGAGGGGGTGGTCAGCTGTTAGTCACAGCTGAGAAGCCTCAAGAAGGCAGGAGGAGTTTTTAATCCCTTCTGTCTTCTCCTTTCTTTAGTACACACGGGACTGCCGGGATCCCCTAGGACAGCAGAGCTGCAGACCCTGATCAGCTCTGCCAGTGACTATTGTCACTACAGGGGATGTTTTTTCCGGTAACTGGAGCAGCTATGGATGCGGCTCCTATGGATGCCCCAGCTACAGTTGAGAAGTGTGTAATAACATAAAAAAAAACACGTGAATGTCCCCCAGAGATCTTATTTGACATCATGGGGGACATAAATAGTAAAAAAAATAATTACATAAATAAGTAAAACAAAATGACATAATAAAATAATATATACATAAAAAACATAAATAGCTGACGCCGACCAACATCATCGCCATATGCGCCCCGCAATCAAAAACCATACATATTATATATCCAAACGTCCGAAACAAAATGAGGAACCCATTCCAATTCTCTATTTTAGCCCACATTTAAATTTTTTTTATAAAAAAGAAGATATTAAAAATATAGCCATATATGTCACGGGGGGGGGGGGGGGGGTCTGCAAAAATAACTTCTAAAGGAAGCAGCTAAAGGAAAATAAATACAGCAGTTAAACCGCCACATGTGTAAAATCTATAAAATGTGTTGGGTCCTTAAGGTACAAAACAGCCTGGTCCTTAAAGGGTTAAGACACTTATGATTGTTGTTTGGAGACGGGTTCACAGTGGGTATTCTCCCTCCACCCACCCCCGTTTCTCTTCCCTTTCCCTCCCCCCCCCCCCCCCCCCCCCAGTATATAAATATTCTCTCTCACCTGATTTTCCAATTATTCCCTGCCTTTTTGGTAGCTGTCTCACCCTTATTTGGTCCTCGTCTCTCATATGGAGAGATAGGGCTCAAAATCCCTACGCCATCGTGCCTATACGTTATTACCTAGGTAAAAACTGGATTTCTTTGTTGTTATATCTCACTTTATAGTGCGATGATTTGTACCGTATCATTTTTGCACAAGGTGCTTGTGACGATGTATGATTGAACCGGTGATTTTTGGTGTTTGTAACAATAATAACACTAAAATATTTTTGAACCGTAAGTAGAAATGCAAAACGTTAAGTACTGAGCTGTGACACGTTCTAAAAAAAAAAAAAAAAGAAACTCAAGTGAAGTCACCTTTTAGTGCTCAGCAAACTCTGATGCTCCCATTCATTTGGGCACCTTCTGGACCTCCGTTCTTGGGATCGGTGGGGTCCAATGGTCAGACAGCTGCAGTGGCCCGGAGTCTGTTTTTATGAAGTTATGATACAGGATTTTATTGGTTGGAGAAGAAAGGATTAATCACAATCTGCGTGACAACCACTTCATTTCCCCATAGGCTGTCCATCACCTGACTACCATTGGCCATTCTGCCATATGGCAACAGCTTAGGGTTTGGGCGGGTAGACAGTGGGAGGATTGTGAGAGGAAGCCTGTGATTGGTAGAAACCTTGCAAAGCCCCGCATGGGATGACAGTTAAAAGTCAGTCAGAAAAAAATCAGAGCTGCCACCTGAAGAACAGGAGCTCCTGGCTCCAGCTCTTCCTGCTGAGCTCTTCAGAGAGTTGGACTGCTCCCTTGCATGACCTTGCCCATGTTTCCTCGCCCTAGGCTCTGTTCCTGATTGGATGCTCTATAACAGCCTGGCTCTTCCACTTCCTCACTGCAAGATTATTTAGTTACCACAAAGTAGTCAAGCTCCTCCACCTGCCGTCTCCTCCACACTGCGAACTGATACTTACCTTTTACCGACCTCTGACTACGCTACCTGCCTGCTCCTTTGTGCTGCAACTGATACCTACCTGTTACTGACCTCTGACCTTCCTCTGACTACGCTACCTGCCTGCTCCTTTGTGCTGCAACTGCTACCTACCTGTTACCGACCTCTGGCCTTCCTCTGACTACGCTACCTGCCTGCTCCTTTGTGCTGCAACTGATAACTACCCGTTACTGACCATGCTATTTGTCCACTCGGGTTACAACAAGAGGCTCCAATGCCACACCAGATCGTTATACAGGGGGGCAATTTTGAAGGTCACAGAGGGCCTGAAAATTGAGATTTTGTTCTATACATTCTAGTAATGAGCAAATGTGCAAAATTTCCTAAAAATCGGAGATAGTTGGGCGTTACCCCTTGGGCGATTTGTCCTGGAATGCCCCCTCTTGGATTGTAGTTGTGGTCTATAAAACGAACATTTCCTGACAAAAAGCAGAGATTAATCGTTACAGTAGGACTTCAATTTCCTTTTTATGCCACTTTCTTAACACAGTATACACGTAAGTACGTGTTAATCTTCCCCGGTGTTAAAGCTTATACGGCCCACAAAATGGAAATGACTTTACTTTGTAAGATTTGTAATCAATGGATTGTTAAAAGCGATTTTAGAAAACCAGCTTCTAAAAGTAATTACATTCTTCGGCAGATCCTTGGTTATTACTATAAAACTTCATGTGGAGATGTCCCTCAGGATACAGTATGAAGTAATGAGGTCTGGCTGTGCAGCACCAACGTCTTACCTGCTTCTCATTGCTAGACGGTGTGGTGGTAGACATACGCACACCGAATGGCCACTTTATTATAGACTCCGGTCCTTTCACGATTGAAGCTTCCCTGTATGGAAATGATCACCCCGGAGCGCAGCACAAAATCACGTGACAAGTTTTCCGTGGATCAGTTTCAGTGTGAATCCACATTAGAACAGACCTGAGGGACTTCCAACGGGTCATCGGTGCTAGACTAGCCAGGGCCAGGATTTCACTGCTTTGTGGAAAGTATGCCAAGGAAAACATCCAACAAAAGGTGATCCTGTTGCCATAAAACAACTCGTCAACGAAAGGGGTCAGCGGAGGATGTCAAGAAAGGGGTCAGCGGAGGATGTCAAGAAAGGGGTCAGCGGAGGATGTCAAGAAAGGGGTCAGCGGAGGATGTCAAGAAAGGGGTCAGCGGAGGATGTCAAGAACCGTTCTGATGAACAGGTGCTGCACAGTCAAGCAAATTGCAGCCGAGTACAATGCTAGTGCCACAACAAATATGTCTAATTGCACAACTCATCGGTCCTTAGCATGGATGGACTATAACAGCAGACAACCAGTTGCCACCGCCGTCTAAAGATGCAGGCAATACTCCAGATGAATCCAGACTTCTTTTGCAACATATCAATCGATAAATCGATGAACCCATCCTGCCAGCTGATTAGAACGTGTCAGCACCTCAATCTAATGTTCGGTAACTTAGGGAAAAATCTACGCCTCGATGAATTGCGGCTGTTCTAAAGACCAAAGGAGATCCAACGCGCTACTAGATGGGGGTCTAATAAAGTGGTCATTCAGTGCGAATGTCAAGATCTTAGAATTTACGTCGGATTCACGTGACTTTATTTGCAAGCGCAATAAGAATTCAGTGGCTTTGTTCACAAGTGTGTATTTTGCGCGTGCAATTGCGTTGCGCAAAAGAAAATAAATTGCACAGGGAAATAGAACATGTGAAACTAATTAGGCTAATTAAGCAGTTCAATGTATGGGACCATGGCTGCACGTTATCTTGTGTGCAAATGTGCACTGCAAAAAAAAAAAAAACCACACAGTTGCGTACACAAATACGCAACATCGGATGCGCAAAACTGTGGTAAAAATGCCTGGCCTTAAAAGTCACTGTTCTTTGTAACTGCTCTCCCTTCTGGCCAGGGGTGGGAATCCTGAACAGGAGACCCCCCCCCCCCCCCTACTAACTCAGAATTCGCTAATAGGGTTATGAAAAAGGACTTTCTAAACTGAAAGAATAGCAGGAATCGTAAAAAAAATGTGGATGTGAAAGGCGCATCACTCATAAAATAGTATTCAGATGAGTAATTTACCTGGCTCTTCTTTAATAAATGATTAAAAACAGACAGTATAACGCGTTTCGGGGACACAGACCCTTTTTGAGAAATGACTGTCAAATGCGGCTATAATGGGGTCCATCCGCTTTCCGATTTTGGGTCTAGAGAAAAAGCACTGCATGCAGGGCTTCATCTTCTAGTATTGGCAGTCGGATCTGCGACAGAACCTCCGACTGGAAGTTTGGACGCAGATGTGAAAAAGGCCTTAACAACCACCGTTCCTGTAATGTACAATGACAATTAGAGCAACTGTGTTCCAAGTATAACAAATCTAGATATACATCAACCATTCTTCATATCCCTACAAATAACCGCTGTATTTGGGTTTGTTTTCTGCTGTAGACATAAAATGTTGTCTACTATATCCTAGCGCACTAGATGTACACCAAGTTACTCCCTTTTAAGTCAGTTAATATGCTTACAGATTACAGCATTAAAAACAAAGCATATTAGCTGAAATGTCTCGAACCAAATGTCATTTGCAGCACGAAATAAATCAATCTGCTGCAGCTAAGGAGCAACAGCACCACCCAGTGGCGTTCTGAGGTTGATACATAAGAAATGAAACCCAACGCGACATAACTCAAAAGGACACATTGTGCTCAATGTAAGGCAGAAACAATCTTCACGCGCAATCCATTATTCAGATTACTGTATAGACCTGGAGCTATTTATGCTGATAGAATCAGGACTATTTCATATATGATAATGAGAACGGGATAGAATGATATCACACCTGCGGAAGAGACGAAAATTCTAAATACAGCACTGAAAATAAATGGCATCGGTCGTGAGCTGGGTGTTTGAGTGCTCAACAATCCTTCCGGAAACACCTCTGAGAGATATACCCCCTCATGTGCACAACTTGTAAAGCCCTTCTATTAAACATGTTATACCGTCCCTGGCGGAATAAAGGAGAGCGCTATTTTTATCTACCGACATCAGTCATTTTGCTCGAAGGCTGAATCAAAATCTATAATCATTAACATATAGAAGCTGTGAGGATACAAAGAAAGTAATAAAAATGCAAAAACATTCTTTATCTCTCTGTCACACACACGACTCGAGATAGATAGACAGGAATGACTTGAAGAGGGCTGTGCACGCAAGGCATCCCAGAAATATTCATGAAGTGAAACATACACAGAGTACATGTATCCCTTCAGGTGCTAGAAGCCTTTTTTTTCCAGCCTTTTGAAAATAGTCCCAGAATTCTGGACAAGCACCACGTGCACAAAAAGTTTGTAACTTTTTGATTTACACCTACATAAGCCATTAAAAAAAAAAAAAAAAAAGGAAAGAGCCTTATATAGGCCACACAAAGGTCTTTGGGGAAAAAAGAGCCATGCAAATGAGTGAAGGAATAATCCTCCACAGCGCCACCTATTGAAAGATAGCTACCCTATGAGTCCATATCTGACCTTTTAACAAGCCTTGCAACGTGACCAGGGATGTCAGCCACACTAGAACACCAATGTAAAATACATCAGTTTTGACCCTCACCAGTGTACATCAGCAGCTGCCTTCCAATAGGTGGCGCTGTGGGGGATTATTTCATCTCTCACTTGCATGGCTTATATGACTCCGAACACCCATTGTGGTTCTCTCCACAAGGAGATACATCACCCAGATTTATATTGATTACCTCTAACCAAGCCAATCCCAATGAACACTGATGAGGGGCAATAACCCCAAAAGTGCTGCACATAAATGACTATTCTGGTTTGGCATACATTGCTAGTCACGTTAGAAGGCCTGTTAAAAGATCAGAAATTGATCCATAGGCTAGCTACCTTCCAATAGGTGGCGCTGTGGAGGATTATTCCATCACTCATTTGCACTCTTACATCTTTATAAGGGTTGGACTCCTTGATTGAACCGTAATTAATTAAGAACCATGTGCGTGTTAGATTTACATCTAGCGGGGTAACATTCCTCCTTGTGGCAAGTGCCAAGTTGGCATAAGAAGTCTTAAAGGCCAGGCAATGCTCCTTGGGAAAAATAATCTCTCATCTAAGTGGAAGAAAGCTGACTCTGTAGCGCCACCTGATGGATAGCAATCCTCTAAATTACCATTTGACATTTTAACAGGTCTTGTAGATGTTACAGGTTCGTTATTCAACAGGTCTTTAGACCTTATTCGCACGGGCTACAAAATTGCGCAATTTTGTGGCACTACAAAACGCATGTATGTGAGGCCCATGGTTTCCAATGGGTTCAGGCTACAAAACATAGAGATGATTTTGTAGCAACAATTTGTAGCCAGTGTGAACAAGGCCTTAAAGGGGTTGTCCCGCGAAAGCAAGTGGGGTTCAGCACTTCTGTATGGCCATATTAATGCACTTTGTAATATACATCGTGCATTAATTATGAGCCATACAGAAGTTATTCACTTACCTGTTCCGTTGCTAGCGTCCTCGTCTCCACGGTGCCGTCTTAATTTCAGCGTCTAATCGCCCGATTAGACGCGCTTGCGCAGTCCGGTCTTCTCCCTGGTGAATGGGGCCGCTCGTGCCGGAGAGCTGGTCCTCGTAGCTCCGCCCTGTCACGTGTGCCGATTCCAGCCAATCAGGAGTCTGGAATCGGCAATGGACCATGGGAGAAGACCCGCGGTGCATCGTGGGTGAAGATCCCGGCGGCCATCATACTAAGGTAAGGAAGAAGTCGCCACAGCGCGGGGATTCGGGTAAGTACTAAACGGTTCTTTTTTTTTTTAACACATGCATTGGGTTTGTCTCGCGCCAAACGGAGGGCCTATTGAATAAAAAAAAAAACCCGTTTCGGCGCGGGACAACCCCTTTAAATGCAGGGGCAAGTTGGGTTCCCCCTTGTCAGACAGCCAGAGCCTCTGAAGAGAAGACAGAAGCGTATTTCTTTCCTGTTGTATTTCCCCATACACAGGGCTCAGTCCCAACGCCGCGGCCTCATTTGGACCTCGTGATCATGTGACCTCTTGGTGGTCCTTGGCATAGAAGAGTTGTTGGGTTGTAACAAACCCAGAGGAACTCTACTAGTGTCTAATGTCACTGCGGGGGAATGTTTTACCCTAGAATTCATAAAAAAACAATTAAAAGAAAAAAAACAAGTGAACCCTTTGGAATTACATGGATTTCTGCATTGATGTTGTCTGATTGTGTTCATCTATAAGGCCTCGCTCACACATGCAATTTTGTTGCGTGTTCATTCAGCCCTTGCTTTCCAATGGGTTAATTCACATGTGCGATGTTTTGGAGTGTGCGACATCCCAACACAAAAACCTCGCGGGTTCAATGATATGTCCGCGACTCATGAGGTTCTGTAGCCCATGTTTCCCTATAGAGCTTTCCTCTCTAATGCATTGCATGAAAACGCACTCTTCATGCGGTGCAATGCAACTTTGACAGTAGGGAACGCTACTGTCAAAGCCATAACCTAAGCCATAGCTGCAGGAAACCAATGCTAAAAAAAGTATACATCTTAGAAGCGCTGTCAGCTCGGCTGCATCTTCTCCCTGGGTCCCCGGCACTGTCCTTTTTCATCTTTTCTGGACAGGGATTGAAAAATCCACACCTCCTGGAAGCGCTGCCTCTGAGTGGCTGACGCTTAGCCAATCACAGCCATCGCTTGATAAACCAATCACAGCCTTTCATCGAACAAACGCTGGCTCTGATTGGCTAAGCGTCAGCCAATCACAGCCAGCGCTTTGAGGAGGCAGGGATTTTTCATACCCCAGCCAGAAGGGATGAAAAAGAATAATGCTGGGGACCGGGAAGAAGTTGCAGCGGAGCCCCGGGCAGCGCTTCTAAGGTGATGTATACAGTTTTATTTATTTTCTTCTGCAGCTACAGCTTATTTTTGCGATAGGGCGTATATTTCAAGTTTCCCCCGAAAATCCTTGCATGTGGTGCTACAAAGTCACGCGTCTTTGTAGCGCTACAATATTGCGGTATCACCGCGGACCAGTGGTGCGTTATTGCTGTGGTTTTCTTGCGGCGATGCCGTGTTGCCCGTGTGAACGAGGCCTAATTGTGACTTAGATAATCTAACTTAACTAACAACACATGGAGTAATTATCCACGGTGCGAGGAGATAAAATAAGTGAACATAAGGGCTTATTCTGACTAATGTATATCGGCCGGGTACTCACACCGGTCAATATACGTCGTCCCTCTCTGCAGTGGGAGGAGGCTGGAAGAGACGGGAGCAGTGCTCTGAGCTCCCGCCCCCTCTCCACGCCCCTCGGCACTATTTGCAATGAGAGGAGGCGGGGCTAAGTTTCGGGAGATAGCTCCGCCCCCTCCCATTGCAAATATTACTGAGGGGCAGAGAGGGGGCGGGAGCTCAAAGCACTGCTCCTGGCTCTTCAGCCTCCACCCCCTATAGAGAGGGACGCCGTATATCAGCCGGCGTGAATACACACTCCATCACACTTCTTATCACTTTATTTACAAATACATAGCTTCAGCTATATACGTACAGCACCCTATAGGCGTAGGTATGTTTTTTCTCTCTCCCTGGATTATACAGAACAGGTTTTTATGCCTTTTGTGTGACTCTGTTTCCTTATAGTCTGTAATATTTTTTTGAGCAGGACTCTCACGCCTATTGCTGAAACGGTTTACTGGATTAAAGGGGTTCCGTCATAAAAAAAAGAAAAAAAATTCTATACTTACCTATTCCTCCCTTGTGAAACTACTTACCTCATCTTCTCCCCGCCGATCTTCTCCTGCAGTGCCCCCGGGTCACCTCACCTCCTGTTGGCTGATTCTGCTGCTTCCTTTGATGTTATGTACATTTACAGGCAGACTCCCTCCTGCCTGGCAATGTACACTTCGTCACTAAATCACAGCCTAGCAGGGAGTGCCGAGCTATTGCAGAGACTGCGCATGCACGTTGTCTCTGCAATAGATTGCATTCCTTCCTAGCTAGTGGACGCCATGTTGCAGGGACGTGACCTTCCCTGACCTGCTGGAAGAAGAATGCGAGGAATGCAGGTTTCATAACAATCCGGCCGGCTTGCGGTGAGCGACCCGGGGGACTAGAGAAGATCAGCGAGGGGAACATGCCATAAGGAGTCTGCCTGTGCAGAAATAGGGGAGTATAGATTTTTTTTTTACATTCGAAAACCTCTTTAAGGGCAGGCACACATAAGCGTAATTTCATTGCATATTACGCACACATGATATGTGGTTCTCCATGGGTGGTTATTAAATGCTGTACATACACAATTGCATTGCATATGTGTGGTGTTTATATGCAACATCGCTAAGTGACAGAGCGGGAAATTTTTAAAATAGAAACAAGGAAGACTGTGCACCACAGTGAGCATCAGATGCGTTGTCATGCGTAGTCAAATATCACGGCGATACGCTGGCTCACACAGCGGTTGTGTTATACACGCAGCGTTTTATCACATACTTGTGAGTCCGGGTTAATATTGCATGTTATGTATTATTTTGCGTATGCTCCCTTATGAAGTCCTGTGGAATATGTTGGCACTATATAAAGATTTATTATTAATAGTAGCAATATTATTATAAACACCCGGTTATAATGGAAAGTTTATTTTACCAGAGGCCTCCTGCACACGGGCGGATATTTGCTCCGGAATCTGCAGTCGGTGTCCGCACCGCGAATCCATAGCAAATATCGTCCGTTACTTCATATGGAGATCCACGTCTTCCTACACACAAGTGGAAATCAATTGTGATTTCCGCTCGTGGAGGAAAAGTCGCGGCATGCTCCATTTTCATTCGGGCTCCGCACAGACAGCTTCCATTGAAATCAATGGAAACTGTCTGACCCGGGGCCTGTCCATAATGAACATTGCGGACAGGTCGCGGATTTTGTGCTATCGTCTTATGATGGTGACTGGAAAAAAATTTTTTTTTTTTTTTTTAAATCTGCGACGGCGAGCCGCCGAGGCCATCCGCAGTACAGAAAAGATGGCGACAGAGCAGGTACGCCGCTGCTGCCAGAGCCGGACTCTGCAGCAGGATTTCGTATCTGGAATCAGTCTCTGCCGTGTGCAGGAGGCCTAAGTCCTCCTACATACGGGTGGATTTGCATTGCGAAATCCAGAGCGGGATTCCGCCTCCGGATTCTGCAGCAAATCCAGCCCATAGCAAGCTATGAGAATATGCGATTTCCTGCCCCCGAGCGGAAATCGATTGCGCTTTCGTGCAGGCTACGTACGGCCGGCTTCCATTGAGTTCAATGGAAGCCGTCCGTCCCGCGGCCATTCTACAATCATCATTGCAGAATGGTCGCAGCAGCCACATCATCGCCATAGCAATGGAGCAGCAACCTCTGTACTGCGCATGTGCGCCGATTCGTTCGCCGGCACATCAGCAGCACTCTGCTGCGGGAATCCTGCATGTGGGGTCCGACCCACCCATGTGCAGGCATCCTAAATGAACAATTAAATTATATATATTAAAATTATTTCTCTATTTACTTTTTATACAATTTACTGTTAAAAAAATAAAAACAGCCCGTGTGTCATAAAAAAGTATTGTGAATAGATAAAAAGTTAGGATCGGCTGCCAGGGACTTTGATGTTAGTTTGACAGCAGCTGGGTGGGGACCACTGCTATAAATGATATAAGGCTTGCATTATAGGGCTATAATTTGCAGCTCAGACCCCGACGTTACGGGGAGGGGGGAGTCAGAGGAAAAATATCTCCAAAGGAAAAAAATGTCATTATGATGAATTGCTGCAATTTAGTCTTAGCCTGAACATTTTAGCGATGAAGACTGTAAGGGCCACGTAGGCGCAGCGGGTGAACAGATCAATCCTTTGGGGTCTTTTTCATTATCTACTGCCCTAATATACAGTCTACAGGGATGATGAACATCGTGACTTCAGAGTTAATGAAAAAAGGAAAAGTAAAAGAAAAAAACCACTGTAAAAAAACAGTAAAAGCGCTATAGTATAGAACAGTAAGAGAGGATGACCTGGACGGGTGATCAACAGTAGATTGGTGGGGGTCCACCACTATGGATCCTTGCTCATCAGCTGGCTCCGTGAGTGCAGCTGTCATTTCGGTCTATACCAGGCGCAGAGCCTTACATTGTATAGTGGCTGTGCCTGCTATTGCAGCTCAGACTCATTCACTTGAATGGGACTGAGCTTTTCTCAGGCCATGTGACCAATAAATGTGACATTAGTGGCCTAAGAGGAGGCCGCAGCCTTTTCAATCAGCTGACTAGAAGGGATTGTGAGCAGTGGACCCCCACCAATCAACTATTAATGACCTATCCTCAGCAATAAATTAGTCCCCGAAAACCGCTTTAAGGGTGCATTCTCACGAACGTATATCGGCTCGGTTTTCACGCCGAGCCGATATACGTCGTCCTCGTGTGCAGGGGGGGGGGGGAGGATGGAAGAGCCAGGAGCAGGAACTGAGCTCCCGCTCCCTCTCTGCCTCCTCTCCACCCCTCTGCACTATTTGCAATGGGGAGAGGCAGGATGGGGGGGGCTAATTCTCGGAACTTAGCCCCGCCCCGCCTCCTTTCATTGCAAATAGTGCACAGGGGTGGAGAGGAGGCAGAGAGGGGGCGAGAGCTCAGTTCCTGCTCCTGGCTCTTCCATCCTCCCCCCCCTGCACACGAGGACGACGTATATCGGCTCGGCGTGAAAACCGAGCCGATATACCTTCGTGTGAATGCACCCTAAAGGGAATTCCATGGTTCAGGGCCTTTTTACAAGGAACGATTATTGTTTAGTTTCTCGCTGGATGGCACAAAACAGAATTATAGTCATTCAGTGAAAACGCTGCCAGCGACTGAATGCCGAACGAGAATTCATTTGCTTATAGTTTGTCATTTAGTTTAGGTAGGCATAAAAAATCTATGACAATTGGTCCGTGTAAACAGGCAGTCGTCCATCTATGAATCCCTGCCTGTTTATTGTGAATAGAGACAGGTGGTGGGAGTGATCTTTGGCGCGCTCCGCCTCCGTTTACTGGGAGATTATCCCTCGTGTGTAAAGTGTTATCGCTGGGACAGCTGTTAGGTGCTTAATCACCCAACAATCAGCCCGTCTAAAAGGACCCTCAGTCAGTCACATGATCAGCAGGTGACGGATGCAGGAACTTCTGGGACCAGAGAAACTTGCTTCACTGGAGCTGTGGCACTTTTAAAAGTGGTGTTTTATGAGTGAGTGTTTTCTTTTTTTCTAAAAGCGACTTCGGGTTTCAGGACAAAATCCTGCCATGGGACCAGCGGCGTATTACCTGCGGTTGTTCTCTGCTCTACCGCTGTCGGGTCCCGTTTTCAGCCGTCCAAGATGGCCACTGCAATTTCCTAGCTATCTAATGCACACCATGCACCGCTCTCTCATTGACCAGCACTGATCACTTGAGCAGCTTTTGCCAATCAGAGAACAAGTTTAGTCCATTGCTTTGTGTGGATTATGTTGTCTGAAGTGTGCATTAGCCATCTTGGATGGCTGAAACAGGCAAATTGGGAGGGGGTATGGCAGAAAAGAACAACTGCAGGTTATATACCTTCCTCTAACCCCCAAATTTTGCCCCCAAACTCCAGAGTTTTGTTCTGATTACCTTCTACTCCCAGTAATCTCTGACTCTCTCTATCGCATTAGCACAAATCACACCATATTTATGCAGTCGAGTGCGATGCAAGATAGTGAAAATCTGACCTACATCGCACTCGATTTTTCAATGATTTTTTTGCAATTGTGATGCGTTTCTGCATGATTTGCATCATAATACGCACACGTAAAAAAAAAAAAAAAAAAACTATTGCAATGGTAAAAAGACGCATCTTACTCGCAAATCACATGGCGTGCTGTGAGGTTTACATTTGGGACTGTTGGTCCAAGAGAAAAAGCGCTCCTGTTTATAGGTAAATAGAGTAATTCGCACTTACGCTAGTTACCAAACTGACTAGAACATTAACACAAGTTTACTGAATATTTAGTGACTATTCGAATACTATTAATAAATGAATAAAATAATGACATAAAGACACAAAGTGCTTTAACCCCTTTAGGACACTTTTTAGGGATTTGCCTATGTGGCGGTTTTACTGCCCTATTTTTTTTCCTTCAGATACCAAAATTATTTTTGCTGCGTTTTATTTTTTCTTGATATATAAGGCTGTTTTTTAAATATTTTGCTCACTGATTTCCTGTTTTTTTAGCTTAATTGTGGGTAAAAAGCTAAAAAAATAATTTATTTCAACGTTCATAGTTTTTTTAAATTAGTATATTTACATGGTTTCGGCTTGCAGGGCGCATACGGCAACGGTTTTGGTTGGCGTCAGCTTTGGGTCATTTTCTTTTTTATGTATATATTTTTAGTTTATTCTGTAGTTTTTTTAAACTTATTTTTGTAACTATTTTTTTTTACCATCTATGTGCTCCATGACGTCATATAAGACCTCTGGGGGTTTTTTTTATTACACACTTTCCCACTGTCGCTGGGGCATCCATAGGAGCCCCAGTTACAGGGAAAACATCCCCCTGTAGTGACGGTAGTCACTGGCAGAGCTGATAAGGGTCTGCTAGGACCCTGTAGTTCTGCTGTACCAGGGCGCTCCTCATGGTCATGTGATCGCCGGGTCACATAGTGGAACAAACACTCCCGCTTCTTAGTACATAAGGTAGTGCTCGTTGAGTGCTATGTAAACGGGAAAGGAGAAGACCGAAGCGGTTACAAAAATGCTTCTCTTTTCTCCTCTGTGCGCAAAACTTAGACTACCAATGCACTAAACCTGCTTTCTGATTGGCCAGGGCTGTTCCCGTAATCAGCAACAACCAATTAGAGAGTAATGCACAGTATGAATTAGGGGGTTAGAAAATCGCTGCAACTATCAGCCGAAAACAGAGCCTGGATCCAGCAGATCGGATGGGCAGCAGAGGGGGGCATCTGCAGGTGATATACCCCCTCTCTTTCCAGTTCCAGGAAAGAAGGAACACTTTAAGTGCGAATACTCTAATAAACAAATTCTTTACCAGCGCTGGGCTATAAAGACAATGACTTACCTGGCCGGTTAGTTTTCATTATGTCAACTCCAACCTGGAGCTCCGGCTCAGCAGCCAGAACGGCAAAATCGCCCTGATGAGAGACATTGAAGTTGAAGTTTGGAAGGTGAGGAGGAATCCCGCTGACCAGGAATGGCTTCCCCTTAGCTGTCCTGTCCAGCTGTATCTTGTCCCACGGGATCAAGAGCTTCTCTGCAATCAACTTTCTGATCAGCAAACGACCGGCCTAAAGAATAAACGAAGAATGACAATTCTCAGAAATATAATTAGTAGAATGTAGAACAAAGTTACTTGGGGGAAAGAATACATTAAACCTAATCAGGTGCACTGCTTGAGGCTACGGCTCCATGACGACCTTTAGTCACAGGATGGACATAAGATCTCGGATTACTACAATCATCCCAGGACCTCAAAGTTTTGCTACGGGGGGGGGGATGAGATATTTCCAGTCTGTGTCACTATACCGCCATAGGTAAGTATTGAGGCTGCGTACAGTGGTCCAGCCAACTTGTATATCAATAGGGTAGTATAGACATAGCTGGATGAGCCGCTCACCTGCCGGTATCAGTGTATGTACAGATATGCATTAGGGTGTATAAGTTTGGGGATATTGTGATTAGATTCTGAGGATGAATGTAGAAGGGTAAATGGAGAGGAGTTAGATTAGGAGATGTGATAGATCTCTCAAAAGAGAGGTGTTCTTAGGAGTTGCTTGGCGATTGTCAAGCACATTCCAGAGGACTGGTGCAGCTTGGAAAAAATCTTGGAGGTGGGAGTTGGAGGTTTGGATTATGGAGAATGGAGAGCATGGGTAGAGTGGTAGACAGTGATGAGGGAGGATATATAGGACAGTGCAGCACTGTGGAGAGCTTTCTGAGTGAGGGCAATCAGTGCAGTAACTGGCACAGGGCGAAGGTGTCGGTGCAGCGATAAGATGATAAGACTAGCTGCTGCATTCAGGATAAACAGGGGAGAGTTTAAAAGGATGAAGACCAATCAATAAGGGAGTTACAGTAATCAAGATGAGAGTGGATCGGGGTAACAATAAACGCCCCCATATATATTGGCGTTTAGTGATCTGAACCCACCGATAACAGTGGATCTGGATGTCTCTCCTAGGCTGGATCCACATGGGGGTTGATTCGCAGAGGAATGTCCACTGCAGATCAGCTGCAGAAAGCCTGCCTCCAAACCCGCGCCATCTGTGAACCCCACCTTATGTTTATGGCTCTTTCGCTGAACTGACGTCAGGGTAAAGAAATTAAGGACATTGAATTTCAACACCCGATTCTTTTGTTCCTTGGGAGATAAGCTGCAGCCAGACAGCTTTAGCACCAGCTTACCACTCTAAACACACAAACGTTTGACCGAGCCAAATGATTTTCAAAACGTAATTCGAACAAGCAAAAGTGAAGGATAATCGTTCGATCTATAAACGGGAGCCAACGATTGAACGCCAAAAAAGAATCGTGCATTTCTCGTTCGGCGTCCAGTTATTGGCGGCATAAAAATCATCGTTCGCTCACTCAGCGCTTTTTCCATGGAAAAAGAAGTGAAAGATGCCAAACAATCGTCATTGGATGAGTCAACATTAAATCTAAACAGGCTACACGAGGGACAACAAGCTGGAGGTTATGTCACCCGCTTGTCCAAATGAAAGTCGGCCCGTCTAAAAGGTCTCCGTTCACAAGTGTACCGTGACTTCCATTTGTACCGGATGCCAACTGTGGTTGGCGGACCGCATCAACTAAGGCCTAATTCACATGAGAGGATTTTCATTCCATGTGCCGAGTCAACAACAGACTAGATTTGGGCAGCATAGAGTCCCACAGTGGTCAATATGCCAATTCACACTTCTGTTTTACCCCACAGACACACGGTTCACTATTCTGGTCTGACTCCGATGTCTACGTGTGTCCATATTTCACAGGTCCATTGCCAGGAGATGCGGAAGAAAGACAATTCACAAACTAAGAAGAAATGTATTTTCCCCCAAGATATGAAAACCGGATGGCAAGCGGAAGTCACCAATAAATGGGCATACAAACCACCGCAAATGGATGCGATACAAAGATATTAGAAATCTTGCCCAAATGGGACGGCAAATCCGTTGCAGCAAAGCCGGCGCTGCTGCGTGGATTCGCTGGCCACAGCATCCCCATTCTTTTTTTTCCCCATTGCGGCCATGCTCTCCTCTATGGGAGCGCCGGCCACAATGGAAAAGCATGCGGGCAAGCCGCTCGAACACCTGCGGCTAAAGTGCCGCAGCTTCTGGAGAAGCGTTTTCCCAGCATGAAAAGTCGGTTTTTCGCGGCGGCCAAACCGCGATATTTCCGCCGGCAATACGCCGTGTGGGAACCCAGGCTTACTTTGCCCCAGGGTCCGTTTACACCAAACGATTATCGTTTAAACGTTAGCTCGTTAACACAGCAGATACATCGCTGCTTCGGTCAAACGAGAAATCATTCAGTTCTTCATATTTACTGTTAGCGACTGAACCATCGGTCCATAAATAGAACGATAAGGGAACGAGCAAGCGATTTATATGCAGAGATTATCGCTCGATTTCACTCGTCTGACCGAATCTTTGAATGATAATTGTTCTTTCTAAAAGGGCCTTAAATGATGATTTTGGGCCAGCGTGACACGCCCGTATATGTGTGCATGATACACAGAGAATAGCAATTCGGTCATACAATTCGGACTCGGGGGAAACGCACATCAGAGTCACCAATCTGCGTGCCGTGCGATATACAGATGCAGCACATGAAGGGCGGTCAGAGGGCCGGAGAAATATTCCAGAAATCACAGGAATTAGCAAAACAGGTCTGAAGATACTGCCGTATGGGGGTCCGAATATACCGCGTTTCCATGGAACCCTAGAGCAAAACGTACGCACTCTGCAGCGGCACTGCGGACTCGGAGAACCCGGGCTTCACATTAAAAGTTATTAATCAATGGGGGAAAAAAAAGCTCTGCAGCGCTGATAAGAGGAAGGCCGGAGGCGGAGCACGGCTGTGCGCATTCACACGGAGAAGCGCGGTATTGATAGGAGAAACGTAGATCCGTATTGCACTTGGAAAATTGCGATTTTTCAAAGTAAGTGCGATATATTTGCGAGAAAATCGTATTGCTGAACATGCAATTTTCAGGCGTGTTTTTCACTTGCGACTGATTTTTTACACGCCAATAAAAATAATGGGCGAGCTTTCCGCAAAATCGTAGAAAGATAAAGTATGCCGCTTTTTTTGTGATTTCGCAGCACGAGTGCGATAGAAAAATTGGACATTTAAATATACTCATTCCTGTGTGTCTCGTAAAGCGAAAAAGTGGCACAAGAGACTACCCTGTGTAAATACAGCCTCAGTCCAGCGTTTAGCGCGGTGTTTGAAGCGCCCGCTAAAACACCTCCATTGATTTCAATAGGGCTTCCTAGACACGCTTTTCGAACGCCGTCTGCTCTATTTTAGTGCGTTTCAGCGATGTTTAAGGCACCTCATCACCTACTGCAATACAGACTGTAAGGGCGCGGTCACATGGGTGTAATTTCCGAACACATTTAGTATTTTTTACGGACTGAATACAGACCCACTGAATTCAATCGGTGTATTCAGACATGCTCTTTTTTTTCTTGTCGTACTTCAGTCTGCATCGTGGACCAAACTCGTCCATGAAATTCCGAGAGTGTAAAAAAAACGTAATGAAAACGGATGTTAAATGCGTATCCACTGCGTTTGCCAAAAGAAAAAAAAAAAAGGATATGAACTGGGCCTTCTTGATTTCCTTTTGAATGTCGTGCCAGCGCTAATCGTTCCTGCGCTTTTACTCAGCAGCCTGTTCGCCTCCGGTCACGATAAACAGGCAGATGTTCATAAGTCACCGGCTGCCTGTTCACACGGCCGATCCATCCTACAGCTTCCTGCATGCAGAAACCGAACGGCGAACGGGAAGCGAACAACTTCTCATCCGTCATTCAGTCGGGGCGTGCCTTTACACTGACTGAGAATCGGTCAGATTCTTGCCAGATGCAGGATCTTGAACGATTTATCGGCCCATGTAATAAGTCCCAACGCCAGCTTCAGATGAGCGTAGGTGTATTCGCGCACAAGTGCTACGCTTTGCGGAGTGAACGCTGATTTTTCGCACGTGTGCATATAAAAATACGCCATGGAAACGGCTAATTAGTCTAATGAGTTCCAGATGTGTTCTTTTCCCTGCGCAATTCCGCAGTGTTTCACGCATCGCCTTACGAATCGCGCACCCCCCATTAACTATGTGGATTTTGGTGCACAAATATTTGGGAGAAAAATAGAGCAAGCTGCGTTTTTAGGAGTTTTTTGCCCAGAAAAATACGCGTATTTGAAAGAACCCAATAGGTTTTATTCACCGCATATAGTGCGCAAATCGTACGCCCGTGTGAGGCGGCCTAAAGCACACGCCTTACTCTGCACCTCAGTATCTCCACTCCAGAACCCGCAGGGCTGCAGGCAGATTTTAGGTGGAACAGTCGGTAGAATTAGGCGATCTTCAATTCTGCGGAATGTTCTGCGTCTTGCGCTGCGGAATTTCCGCGGGCGGAATTTGGCCGCAAGACACACCGCAACACCTGGAAAACTCCACGCCGAAATCCTTGGCGCAAAATTCTGCATCAGAATCTGCAGGCAGCCATGCGGGTTTCTGCAGAAGCGGCTCCAGCTGTGTGACGCAAAGGTCCCTGATAGAGATAAGCGGCACCACCAAAATGCAAAGCGTTGTCAGACGAGGCATGGGGTCGCACATCATGTACCATGGCAGCCTTGGCATCGCGGGTGAACATGAATTGGGCAATGCGCTGCTTCTCCTCAGGCTGCACACAGCGGGCACACAGCGACCAGTCATCCCGCCCGGGAGTCCAGCGAGCACACGGGAAGGCCCACCTCACCCCCTCCATGACGACAGCTCTGCGCAGAGGATGCATGTAACCACACAGGGTCACTGAGCTCTCATGTCTGCCCCTGAAGAGGAGCAGCGAAGCAAAAGTGAAAGATCCTCCTGGGACAGTGTAGACAAGCGCCGGCCATACTGTCGGAGACCGGGAGAGGGGTCCTCTGCGTTTTGGTCTTCGACAAGATGGCGGCTAGAGCGGCACGCATATTACCAAAGGAGGCCTGAGTTCTCCTATGGGGCCGATTCAGCCAATCAGCTGGCTGGAATCGGCACCACGTGACACAGCGGCGTGCCCGCGCATTGCCGTGCACAGGATTGTGCTGCCTGAGTTCTCCTGTGCGGCCGATTCAGCCAACAGCGGCGTGCCCGCGCATTGCCGTGCACAGGATTGTGCTTTGCCCGCGCTTTCACATGCTCAGTGCCTTGCCATGCACTCGTGTGCACACAGGATTGTGCCTTGCCCGCGGTTTACATGCCACTCGTGTGTGTGCACAGACAGTTATTGATTTGGCAGGTATTTTTTGCGCTTTTTGGCAGGTATTTTTTGTGCTTTTGCCAAAGGTGATTATTTCTTTTGCGCAAGTGGATTTGCCAGCGGAAGTTTTACATCTTTTGCGCAAGTGGATTTGCCAGCGGAAGTTTTACATCTTTTGCGCAAGTGGATTTGCCAGCGGAAGTTTTACATCTTTTGCGCAAGTGGATTTGCCAGCGGAAGTTTTACATCTTTTGCGCAAGTGGATTTGCCAGCGGACGTTTTACACAGGACTACTAAAAGCCAAGGTAAGCTGCTGCATCTGCTCATTTAATTGCGCTCTTACTTCCCCTGCGCGCATTGGCGGAGAGGCGGCCAATTCTGCATGCCGCTGCATTGTCCACGAGCGCGATCCCCAGCATGCCGCTGCATTGTCACCGCTGCATTGTCCACGAGCGCGATCCCCAGCATGCCGCTGCATTGACGCCGCGATCGTGAGCATGGAGCTGCATGCATTGTCGCCGCTGCATTGTCCACGAGCGCGATCCCCAGCATGCCGCTGCATTGTCTCCGCGATCCCCAGCATGCCGCTGCATGCATTGTCGCCGCTGCATTGTCCACGAGCGCGATCCCCAGCATGCCGCTGCATTGTCTCCGCGATCCCCAGCATGCCGCTGCATGCATTGTCGCCGCTGCATTGTCCACGAGCGCGATCCCCAGCATGCCGCTGCATTGTCTCCGCGATCCCCAGCATGCCGCTGCATGCATTGTCGCCGCTGCATTGTCCACGAGCGCGATCCCCAGCATGCCGCTGCATTGTCACCGCTGCATTGTCCACGAGCGCGATCCCCAGCATGCCGCTGCATTGCTACGTGTGGAGACGCGGTTACCTGAGATTTGTGCGCTGTGCGCTGCTACGTGTGGAGACGCGGTTACCTGAGATTTGTGCGCTGCTACGTGTGGAGACGCGGTTACCTGAGATTTGTGCGCTGTGCGCTGCTACGTGTGGAGACAACACCCAAGATTTGTGCGCTACGTGTGGTGAGTACGTCACCTGAGATTTGCGCGACGCCACCTGACGCCACCTGTCTTTTTTTGCAGATTTGTGCGCCTTATTGCAAAATAACGTGTGGAGAGGATCCTGACGTTTGGACACGTTTCGAGAAGAATTTCGCTTCGCTCGGACACCATCTGACATCACTCAGCGAGGTAAGCTGCTGCATCTGCCCAAATTTTGATCGCGTGCATCTGCTGATATGCGCATATTTGGCGCATATTTGCAGGTGTTCGCTTGCATCTGCTTATATCCGCATACTTGGCGCATATTTGCAGGTGTTCGCTTGCATCTGCTGATATGCGCACATTTGGCGCATATTCGCAGGTGTTCGCTTGCATCTGCTGATATGCGCATATTTGCCGGTTTTCTCCTGCATCACCAGATATGTGCATTTTTGCTTGCATGTGGTGATATGCTCTCCGTTTTCCACAGGACGACTCGTGTGGAGAGGAACCTGACATTTGGCTGCGGTTTGTACAACGTACGGAACCGGAGATTGCCGTTTTAGGTGCTGATCTCACATTTGCCCCCCGCCTTTTGGAGAGGACGACTCTTCTGGAGAGGAATTTCGCTTCGCTAGGACATCACGTGACGTCACTCGGCGAGGTAAGCTGCTGCATCTGCCAAATTTTTCATTGCTTGCATCTGCTCATGTGTACATGCATGCGTGCCTGTATGCGTACATGCCTGTATGCGTACATGAATGCATGCCTTGTGCGTGCCTGCCTGTATGCGTACATGCATGCATGCCTTGTGCGTGCCTGCCTGTATGCGTACATGCGTGCCTGCATGCCATGTGCGTGCATGCATGCCTTGTGCGTACAGGCATGCCTTGTGCGTACAGGCATGCGTACGTGCCTTGTGCGTACAGGCATGCGTACGTGCCTTGTGCGTACAGGCATGCGTACGTGCCTTGTGCGTACAGGCATGCGTACGTGCCTGTATGCGTACAGGCATGCGTACGTGCCTGTATGCGTACAGGCATGCGTACGTGCCTGTATGCGTACAGGCATGCGTACGTGCCTGTATGCGTACAGGCATGCGTACGTGCCTGTATGCGTACAGGCATGCGTACGTGCCTGTATGCGTACAGGCATGCGTACGTGCCTGTATGCGTACAGGCATGCGTACGTGCCTGTATGCGTACAGGCACGCGTGCCTGTATGCGTACATGCACGCGTGCCTGTATGCGTACATGCACGCGTGCCTGTATGCGTACATGCACGCGTGCCTGTATGCGTACATGCACGCGTGCCTGTATGCGTACATGCACGCGTGCCTGTATGCGTACATGCACGCGTGCCTGTATGCGTACATGCACGCGTGCCTGTATGCGTACATGCACGCGTGCCTTATGCGTACGTGCGTATGCATGCATTTATGTATAGATGCACGCATGCGTGTACATGCATGCATAGATGCACACATGCATGTATGCATGCATAGATGCATGTATGTATGCATAGATGCATGCATAATTCTTCTGACCTGGTTGAGGGAGTAGTGGTCATTGTAAGTGGGTTGAGCGGATCTAGGAATCAGTAATACTGGTGGGATGTGACTGTTAACCTGCTGATTTCTCGTCATTTCCTGCAGATCTGACGTCCTTGAGAACGGGAAGGCTGGCAGACAGTGAAGAGACCCTCGACGTTCAGCAATCTTTAAACCCTTCTTTTAATGAACTGTTTTTTCCCAGTGACTCCCTTGTTTTTAATACGCTTTTTTAAAAAAAAAATTATGACGGAGGATCCTGAAAAACTGCGCAATATTTTACTGCAATGCATTAAACAGAAAAGACCCATAAACACAGCGGCCTTTTGTCTATGTCACAAAGGCTGCTAGGTGTCATAATTAAGGATGAGCGAGTATACTTGCTAAGGTACTACTCGTTCGAGTAATGTGCCTTAAACGAGTATCTCCCCGCTCGTCCTTAAAGATTCGGGGGCCGCCGCGAGGGAGAGCGGGGAGGAACGGAGGGGAGATCTCTCTCTATCTCCCCTGTGACTCACCTGTCAGCCGCAGCGGTCCCCGAATCTTTATGGACGAGCAGGGAGATACTCGTCTAAGGCACATTACTTGAACAAGTAGTGCCTTAGTGAGTATACTCGCTCATCCTTAATTATGACACCTAGCAGCCTTTGCAAACTTGGATTGGTGTAGGAAAACTAAGTGTTCCTCAAAATTCTGAAAAGTAATGTTAAATTTGTACGTCTCCTAGATGGAAAAAATAAATGTACAAAAGTTTTAAACCGTGCTTCCAGAATAAAGTGAACAGATGGAAATCTATATGTTCGCACAGATTTGTACAGTATGTTGGCACTTATTTTATATATGACATTTGACAATGTGAAAAAATGAAAATTCAAAATTGTGCAAAGTAGCAATTTTAATAAATATACACAACTTTTAACAGTCCTTTTTACTACCTAACAGAAGTACAACAAGGGGAAGAAAAAAATGTCAGTCACTTGGATATGCAAAACCTTTACGGACTTATGATATGTCAAGTGACACATGTAAAGTTCCAAATTTTCGGTCTGTCACTAAGGCGCAAACAGCCTGGTTCTCTAAGGGGATAAATAGCTTAGTGTATAAACTGTGAACCGACTAACGAGGGACAGTGAGCAGCATCACATGCATCGTACTGCTCCATCAGATCCTGATGATGGATTTCCATAGCAGGTGATGGGCCATTTCCAGCTTTTAAGCGTCCTCCGAAGCCAACATCTGGGAACTTCTGGCTCTCTGGTGATTCAACTCCTGCGGTTGCGAGCAGCGGAAACGGTTACCACAGTGCAAGATTCTGACCAAAACGTATCAGCTGACCTATAACGAGGAAGAAAAAAAAAAATTAACCCTGCCTGCAATTGGCTTAATTCCGTGGGTTTTCCTAGTTCTTGCACTGTCCCTGCTTTTCTTCACTCCTACTTTAATAGATAAAGACATCGTATTTGGACAATTGGTATGTTTCTCCGAAGGTTGGTGCAGTATTGGGATGGAACCTGTACGTTTGCTAAAAAAAGGAATTAAATGCTCAAATCTAATGTTATGTCTTTTTCGGCCAATAAGACGAATTTAACACAGCAAGTGTGTGTGTGAGAGAGAGGGGGGGTGGCTGAGTAAGTGGGTGAGCATACAGGCATGCGCGCACACATACAGGCATGCACGCACAAGGCATGCATGCATGTACGCATACAGGCAGGCACGCACAAGGCATGCATGCATGTACGCATACAGGCATGTACGCATACAGGCACGCATGCATGTACACATGAGCAGATGCAAGCAATGAAAAATTTGGCAGATGCAGCAGCTTACCTCGCCGAGTGACGTCACGTGATGTCCTAGCGAAGCGAAATTCCTCTCCAGAAGAGTCGTCCTCTCCAAAAGGCGGGGGGCAAATGTGAGATCAGCACCTAAAACGGCAATCTCCGGTTCCGTACGTTGTACAAACCGCAGCCAAATGTCAGGTTCCTCTCCACACGAGTCGTCCTGTGGAAAACGGAGAGCATATCACCACATGCAAGCAAAAATGCACATATCTGGTGATGCAGGAGAAAACCGGCAAATATGCGCATATCAGCAGATGCAAGCGAACACCTGCGAATATGCGCCAAATGTGCGCATATCAGCAGATGCAAGCGAACACCTGCAAATATGCGCCAAGTATGCGGATATAAGCAGATGCAAGCGAACACCTGCAAATATGCGCCAAATATGCGCATATCAGCAGATGCACGCGATCAAAATTTGGGCAGATGCAGCAGCTTACCTCGCTGAGTGATGTCAGATGGTGTCCGAGCGAAGCGAAATTCTTCTCGAAACGTGTCCAAACGTCAGGATCCTCTCCACACGTTATTTTGCAATAAGGCGCACAAATCTGCAAAAAAAGACAGGTGGCGTCAGGTGGCGTCGCGCAAATCTCAGGTGACGTACTCACCACACGTAGCGCACAAATCTTGGGTGTTGTCTCCACACGTAGCAGCGCACAGCGCACAAATCTCAGGTAACCGCGTCTCCACACGTAGCAGCGCACAAATCTCAGGTAACCGCGTCTCCACACGTAGCAGCGCACAGCGCACAAATCTCAGGTAACCGCGTCTCCACACGTAGCAATGCAGCGGCATGCTGGGGATCGCGCTCGTGGACAATGCAGCGGCATGCTGGGGATCGCGCTCGTGGACAATGCAGCGGCGACAATGCATGCAGCGGCATGCTGGGGATCGCGGAGACAATGCAGCGGCATGCTGGGGATCGCGCTCGTGGACAATGCAGCGGCGACAATGCATGCAGCGGCATGCTGGGGATCGCGGAGACAATGCAGCGGCATGCTGGGGATCGCGCTCGTGGACAATGCAGCGGCGACAATGCATGCAGCGGCATGCTGGGGATCGCGGAGACAATGCAGCGGCATGCTGGGGATCGCGCTCGTGGACAATGCAGCGGCGACAATGCATGCAGCTCCATGCTCACGATCGCGGCGTCAATGCAGCGGCATGCTGGGGATCGCGCTCGTGGACAATGCAGCGGTGACAATGCAGCGGCATGCTGGGGATCGCGCTCGTGGACAATGCAGCGGCATGCAGAATTGGCCGCCTCTCCGCCAATGCGCGCAGGGGAAGTAAGAGCGCAATTAAATGAGCAGATGCAGCAGCTTACCTTGGCTTTTAGTAGTCCTGTGTAAAACGTCCGCTGGCAAATCCACTTGCGCAAAAGATGTAAAACTTCCGCTGGCAAATCCACTTGCGCAAAAGATGTAAAACTTCCGCTGGCAAATCCACTTGCGCAAAAGATGTAAAACTTCCGCTGGCAAATCCACTTGCGCAAAAGATGTAAAACTTCCGCTGGCAAATCCACTTGCGCAAAAGATGTAAAACTTCCGCTGGCAAATCCACTTGCGCAAAAGATGTAAAACTTCCGCTGGCAAATCCACTTGCGCAAAAGATGTAAAACTTCCGCTGGCAAATCCACTTGCGCAAAAGAAATAATCACCTTTGGCAAAAGCACAAAAAATACCTGCCAAAAAGCGCAAAAAATACCTGCCAAATCAATAACTGTCTGTGCACACACACGAGTGGCATGTAAACCGCGGGCAAGGCACAATCCTGTGTGCACACGAGTGCATGGCAAGGCACTGAGCATGTGAAAGCGCGGGCAAAGCACAATCCTGTGCACGGCAATGCGCGGGCACGCCGCTGTTGGCTGAATCGGCCGCACAGGAGAACTCAGGCAGCACAATCCTGTGCACGGCAATGCGCGGGCACGCCGCTGTGTCACGTGGTGCCGATTCCAGCCAGCTGATTGGCTGAATCGGCCCCATAGGAGAACTCAGGCCTCCTTTGGTAATATGCGAGCGGCACGCACTGTGACTGGATTTTTTTTTTGTTTACATTTATTCAACCAACTTTATTACAAGCAGACATAAGGAACACACAGAGATATATGACTAAAACTGTTAGTATGGCATTACCACCTGGGTGACGTTGTGTAACAGACATGGATGGGGCTTTAGAGCTACTGAATTAAACGTGTAATTAAAGGGGGTTTTCCCACCAAACACTTGATAGGTGGTAAATGTTTGACTCAGGCTAACTTCACACTGGCCAGTGTGATATGGGGCCACGAATCTCACCCCCATATTGCGCTCCCCATCCTGTGATGTGAGGCGTTTTTGTGTCATCACTTTGGGGAACAAGCAGTCCTCTTAATTGTTTTCAATGGGAGACATCGCATCACATTGCGTGCACCTAGCATGTGGCGCAATGCTGCCGCCGGCCCCACTATAGACAGTGCCGTATACGAAAACATCGCTTGCGTGTATGACCCCATTCAAAAGAGGCGGAGGATCGCCACATCGCCAAAGTCAGGCCAGGCTGTTTAGACTTTAATAACACCTCTCATCCACGGGGAATTCACATGGTGAAGAGCGCAATATGGGGCTCTAAGATGCACCCCCAATATCAGGCTTGCCCATGTAAGGTTAGCCTAAGACTTCATGCACACGATCGAGAATCTCGTAGGAAATTTATGAATTGCGAGGCGCAATAAAACGCGTGCGAATATGAACTGCATTCTTTTGAATGGGCTTAGGCCTATTGTCCACAGGCGCCCCTAGTGATACATGGGCATTCGGATCTGAATTAGAGCATGTAGATCTTACTAACAGACGGGTAAGTAGAAGACCCGCGGTGTCCTCTGCCAAGGGCAGGGTCGGAGTCCGCTGTGGGCTCCTGCATGCAGAATTCAATCCGCCTGTGGACATATTCACATGAGTAATAAAGGCCTTATTCACATGACTGTTTTTTCCCTTACAGTGATGCTGGGAAGTTAAAAAAAATCGTTGCACATTCTATCTTTTGGCGTTCCTCAGCATACACCGCCCATTGTTTTCAATAGGGCCTTTACCCCTTCCCGCTCCAGGACGTACCGCTACGTCCTGGGAGCCTGGTACTTCCCGCAACAGGTATGTCCTGGGGATAGCGCGAGATCACATAAAATACCGCGCTATCCCGCAGTGGGAGTCGGCTGTCAGTCACAGCCGGCATCCCGCTGCAACAGTGGGAGGACAAGCTGTACAAGGGATAAGGCATGGCAGAGCAGTAGCTCTGCCATGCCTTATGACAGCGATCATAGGCATAGTGCTGCAAGTCCCTCAGAGGGACTCAAATAGTGTAAAAAAAAAAAGAGAAGAAAAGTGTAAAAAAAAGAAAAATGTAAAAAAAAAATTAAAAAAAACCCCTTTTTTAGGCTTTTTCTAATATTAGCCTGAAAAAAGGGGAAAAAAATTAAAACCCCACATATTGGGTATTGACGCGTCCGTAACAACCTGTACAAAAAGTTGAATACGCTTTTTATTTTGTACGACAAAAAGCGTAAATAAAACCACTAAAAAACAGAGGCAAAATGCTAATTTTTAGCATTCTGCCTCACAAACAATGCAATAAAAGTGATCAAAAAAGCCGTACATTCCCCAAAATGGTACCAATAAAAACTACAGCTTGTCTTGCAAAAAATAAGCCCTCATAGAGCTCCGTACATAGAAAAATAAAAAAGTTACAGGACTTTAAATGCAGCTATAGAGAAAAAAAAAAGATTTACAAAAAAAGGGGTTTTTATTGCAAAAAAGTGTAAAAACCTAAAAAAATATATAACAATTTTGGTATCGTTGTAACCGTACCGACCCGCAGAAAAAATTTAGTGTGTCATTTATGCTGCATGATTAACGCTGTAAAAAAAAGAAAAAGAAATCTATGGCAGAATTGATGCGTTTTCTCTCCCTGTTATCATTAAAAAAAAAAAAATTTTACGATATTGTCTATGTGCCCAAAAGTGGCACCGATAAAAACTACAGATCGCCACGCAAATATACGGCCGCGTCCACGGAAAAATAAAAAAGTTATGGCTTTTGAAAAATGGAGATGGAAAAATACCCAAAAAAATCGCTTGGTCCTCAACGCCAAAATAGGCCGTGTCATTAAGGGGTTAAAGACATCACATGGCACACGCAAGCCGTACTATGCGCACGCGAGTGCAATGTGATGGTTCCCATTGAAATCAACAGGAAACACTTGCGATCCTCTGACGCGTCTGAAACGCACGCCTGAGGATTGCACTTTCACAGAAGTGATGCGAGGTGTTTTTGCTTGTAAAACGCACGTTGGTGAGTGCATGCTCAGTTTGTGGCCATGTGAATGTAGCCTGAATGGGGAGGCACTGGCGCCGCCAGCAATCACTATAAGGCCATGGGTTGATTTGTATTGTGTATTCCGCATTCGCCGTCTGTGATAAAATGTAGGCATTGGAAGGTATTTTCATTTTCACTTTTTCATTCGCACTCACAAATACGAATTACGTATTCTGCAAATGTAGGAAAAATGGCAGCATGCTCTATTTTGCAACAGAATCCCTGCAGAGTATCTCCATTGATGTCAATGGAGGTCATCCGACCTGCAGCCCATATGCAATTAATATTGCGTATGGGCTATGGTTACCCGCGTCTTAGCTAAACAACGGTGCAGGAAATACACATAAACAAAAAAAACAACTTTGCTGTGTATGACCGCTTGTGAGCCTTCGAGATTAGAGATGAGCGAGCTTACTCGCTAAGGCACATTATTCGAGCGAGTAGTGCCTTAGCCGAGTACCTGCCCGCTCATCTCTAAAGATTCGGGGGGCGGGGAGCGGCGGGGGAGAGCGGGGAGGAACGGAGGGGAGATCTCTCACCCGCTCACCCGCGCCGGTAGCCGAATCTTTAAAGACGAGCGGGCAGGTACTCGAATAAGGCACTACTCGCTCGAGTAGTTTACCTTAGCGAGTACGCTCGCTCATCTCTATTCGAGACATCCGCAGCACAGTTACAGGAGGTACGCAGGGTCACGGGCCGGGCTTGCAGCCAGAATCCGCGCCGGCTGAGACTCTTGCGGCGGATCCAGACAGCTGAGTACGTGTTTTTGGCTGGGCACTGTGTCTGATTCCGCTGTGAGATTTCGCAGTCGGAATCCGACGCGGCCGTGGGCATTCGTCCTTACACACACAATTCGTGCACATTTGCTCACACAACCATGCCCCTATTCATTGAAATAGGCAATTAATAAGTTCAATATGTGTTATGTTACGTGCGCAAATGCGTTGGAAAGTAGAGCGTGCGGCGTATTTGCAGTGAGAATAAAATGCGCAAAATACACTCATGTGAACGAACCCAATAGGTCCTACTCACTTTGTATTGTGCACGCAAAACACTGCGCAAATACACTTGTGCCTTAGGCTGCCTTCACACTGGTGTGAAAATTGCGCAGGATTTATGTGTTGCGAGACGCACAAATCTCACGCAAGTATGAACCACAATCTTTTGAAGGGGTCATCCATATTAGTGATGTTTTCCCGCACGTCACTGCGATGTGATGCTATGCAAGAAAACGTCCTATCTTCCTGCGATATCATCCATTGTATTTAATGGAGCCGGAGGCAGCAGCAGCGCCGACCCCATTGAAAACACTGGGGGAAGATTGCGATCCTCTGCTGCGGTTGTGATTCCATTCATCCCCGCAGTGATGCAAGGCTGTTTTCGCATGATTCACTCGCCAGTGTGAAGGAGCCCTTAGGCTGGGTTCAGACATGGCGGATTTGCGGCGGAGATTCCATCTGGAATTTCTCTGTGGCAAATCCGCCTGCTGACGCTAATCCTGGGATTGGGACAGCCAATCCGTCGCGGCAAAGCAGGCGCTGCGGCGCCGATTCCCCAGCCGCATGTCAATTATTTTTCCCATTGTGGCCGCGCTCCTCTCTATGGGAGCGCCGGCTGCGACGGAAAAACATGCGGCCAAGCAGCTCCGCGAAGTGCTGCGGGTTTTGAAGCGCTTTCTTGGGGGAAATCTTGTGGTTTTTCACTGTGGCCAAACTACAAGATATCCGGCAGGATTCCACCCTGTGGGAACCCAGCCTTAGGTCGGCTTCACACGGGCATGACGGGCTCCGCCGCGGAATTCCGCGGCAGAGCCCGTCACGGCGCCCCCCCAGAGACCTCAATACTTACCTGCGGATCCGGCGTCCCAGGTCCCGCATGACGCTTCGGCGCGCATGTGCAATAGAGCACGAGACGCGCCGGCCGCGTCATATGACACGCCCACTGCGTCCCATGACGCGCCGGCCGCGTCATATGATGCGGCTGCGGCAGGCGGGAAAGCAGTTTCACGCTATTTTCCGCAGTACTACAGATAGCGTGATGGATGGCTTTCATTGACTGCAATGGAAGCCGTCCGCACGTACACCCGCGGCAAATAGAGCATGCCGCGGTTAAGGATGGGTGATTTTACGGTGCGGAGTTCCGCAGTGGAATTCCGCACTGTAAGCATTGAGCTATTAGGTTTAATAGAACCTAATAGCTGTGGGCAACGCAATCCAACCATGGGAAGGAGCCCTTAGGGTGCATTTGGATGGGTATGGGCGTGTCGGATGGAGAAAATGGGACCATTGCGATATTCACTACGAGCGCCTTGCGATTTGCGAGAAAAATTGCATTGCTGGACACGAGATTTTATTTTCAATGGGGAAAAATAAAAATCTTGTAGTGCTTACGTAAAACGTACATTTATTACATGCGAATGCGATGTGTTTTTACATTTTTTTTACACATATTGGAAACAATGGAGATTTTCACACGCTGTGATTTTGTGTGAATGCAGCCATATCTGGCCACTATTTTAGTGTCATTTTAAGCCCTCTGCCAGAAACCAACTTCTCCGGCGCCTGCAGCTACCATAGAGGTGAGCATATGTCTATATTACACTCAGGTTCGGCAGTAGGGAGCAATTCCAGCAACCTCATTGGTGCTGGCAATGGTAACTACTTCAGCAGCAGCCCGTCCTCCCATCTCCATGACAACAGCCACCTGCCCTCCCATCATCTCCATGACAACAGCCGCCTGTCCTTCCATCATCTCCATGACAACAGCCGTCCGCCCTCCCCTCCACTGCCGTCACCCTGATCCTCCACTAGTAAAAGCTGGAATGACCAGCCAATAACGGACGGGATAAGAATGGTGCAGATGTAAGAAGCCTCCTGATTGGCTGCTGTTACAGTATCAGCTATTGGTTGTCCCTGTGCATGTGACCCTGTGCAGCTGTGTGATGTTCTGCTGCCCTGGTCCTGCTGCTGCCTCCATCCACACAGGTACAGACGTGTCACGTGTGTATGGCTGCACATCTGTAGGTCCTGTGTACATGTGTGTGCTGTATGTGTGTCAGTGCCTCCCTGCACATATGAAGGCTCAGCATGATCCATAAAGGCGTGCTGCAGCATATTCAGGTGACAGCGGGCGGAAAATCTGCACCAAAGTGTTAGCGCAATTTTTGGCGCAATTTCTTTTTAGGCCACACCCCTTTCCCCATGCAGCAGTGCCCTATTGTTAGACATAGTTAAAAAAAAGTGCCCGCTATGCTGTGTCACACGGACGTATTTGCGCACACATCCATTGATTTAAGTGGGCTCGTTCATATTTCCGTATTTCAGGCGCGCATTTCTGTCGCGCAAAAAAAAAAGATGTCCTATTTTTCTGCGTACTTGCGTTGGCCATAGAAGTCAATGTGCGCACAATACGCAAGGAGTTCCGTTAAACGCTCTAATTGCGCAGGAAAAAGAACAGATCTGGGACTCATTAAGAAGAATTAGCCATTTAATTCGTCTTTGTCTGTCGCACGTATATGAATGCGTCTCGCAGGCGCAAAAAGTACAGTGAAATACGCCAGTGCGCGCGTAACTGACCATCGTTCGCTCCGCAAAAACGCTGAGGCCGACCTCAGGCCTGCGTCACGTGGGCGTATTTGTGCGGCGTTTTGCAATCGCAATACGCAGTGAATCGAACCCGCTGATTTCAGGTACTGAACTAATAAAACCAACGGATGGCGGCGCGCTTGGTGCTTTTTTGCGTGCACAAAAAGTACAGTAAATCGCGCACATGCGTGTGCAAATGCACGATGCCCATGGCACAGATGTGCACGTCGATACGCTGACTCCTGAACTCACACACGTGTGCGGCCCGCATGTCACGCACGTGTTATTTAGCGGCATGTACATGCGGATTCGCTGCGTATACTATATTAGTGCTTATTACGCATATAAAAATAGGACATGGCTTTTGCTCTCACGTGTGATACAACGCAGGCGCGAGCGGCCCAGCAGATGTTATGGGGCTCCTAGCGCCGTGTATTACGTGTAATCCGTGGGCCACATACACCCGTGTGAGTGAGCCTTGAGGCCGGCGTCACACGAGCCTACGCGTATTCCCACACGCATGCATACAGAGTCTTTCTGGAGTGAGCCAGGCTTCTTGCGCACGCATTGTCATATCTAATTGGCATGCGGTAAAAAAATACGCACCAGTTGAACAGGCTAATTAGTCTAACGAGCTCCAGATGTGTTCTTTTTACTGCGCAATTGCACAGTGTTTTACGGCTATATTACTGCACTTTGCACAACCCCGCTGACTTCTATAGGGCGTGCCGTGGGGTGTTTGCGGGTCTGAAATTGGTTCTATTCTCCGTGTATTGCTTGCGCAAATTTGTACCGCACATATACGCCCACATGAAGCCGGCCTTAGTATCTAAAACCGTATGTAGTGAATTTTTGCATGAGCGTTCAGACGAATACTGGCGGAATTAAAAACCGAAAACTCACTGACTTCCCCCTGTCATTTTTGTTGCTAATAGCAACCAGTCACGGCTCAGCTTTCATTTCCTTTACTGCTGAGGTAACATGAAAGCTGCGCTGTGATTGGTTGCTATTTCTTACACTGCTGAGGTAAAATGAAAGCTGCGTTGTGATTGGTTGTTATTTCCTATACCCCTGAGGTAAAATGAAAGCTGCACCGTGATTGGTTATCATTTGTTATACTGCTGAGGTAAAGGTCAGGAGACGAGACATAAAATGTGTCCATCGGGATGTTTTCACACCGGCAGTTTTTGCTCAGGTTTTTTTGATGCAGTTTTTGAAGCCAAATACAGGAGTGGATCCAAAAAGAGGAGTTGCAGCCGCCATTTATTCTACTTCTCCTTTAGGCTGGCTGCACACAGCGGATTTGCCTTGCGGAATCCGGTGCGGGCGTCCGCCTCAAGATTCTCCAGCAAATACCGCATGCTATGGAAAAGTGATTCTTTCTGCACACCAGCGGAAACTGACTGCGGTTTGCGCTCACGGATAAAAAAATAAAAATAAAAAATCGCAGCATGCTCTATTTTTGCACGGATTCTGTATGGACGGCTTCCATTAAAGTCAATGCAAGCTGTCCAATCCACGGCCAATTGACATTGCGGAAAGGTCGTGGGTTCTGCATCAGCACTAGGTAATGACTGGTCAAAGGGGTGTTTAAAAAAAAAAAAGAAATCCGTACTGTGCATGTCCAGCGGCGAGCCGTGCGGACCGTCCACAGTACAGGGAAGAGACAAAGAAAGCTGGTACGCACAAATGCGCTGCTGCCAGGGCCAGATTCTGCTGCAGGACTCTGACCAGCCCGAGTGCGGCGGCCTTAATGCTCCACATCTGGTTTTGACTTGAAAAACATGAACACAAAATTGCATGTGTGATCGCTCTCTTAGGGTGCGTTCACACGAGCGCATAAACGGCGCGTTTTTGCGCCCAATCATATAAATGTGACCATCTGAGGCATTGGTTTCCAATGTATTCGTTCGCACGGGCGATTTTACGGCGCGTAAAAACGGCAACCCGAAAAAAACCCGGAACATATGCGACCGAAATACGCGCCAACGCATATTCGATGGCTGAAAAGATAGTTTGCAAAGTAGGAACAAACGATAATACGCTTTCTAGCTCTGGTCATGATCGCCGAAAAACGTTCTTTCCAGCAATTAAACGCTGCGCACGTGCGAACCTAAATACGCCTATGCTCGTGTGACCGCGCCCTTAGGGTGCATTCACACTGGCGAATGGCGATACAATTGACATGTCTCGGCTTTAAATTCCGCGCGGCATGTCAGTTTCAGCACGGCTTTGCCGCAGCGGACTGTCTGCATTGGGTGGACGAGATTTTTGCAAATCTCGTCCATTTTGCTGCTTAGTCTCAGGTTTAAAATTGCAGGTACAATTATTTCCGTACGGAAATTGTGCAGCAGTTCCACCTCGTGTGAACCCAGCCAGAGGCTTAATTCACACGATCACATATACGGCACATTTGTACGGCCGACCGATATACGCGACCATCTGAGGCGTTGGTTTCTAATGCATTTGTTCACATGGGCGAATATATGGAGTTGCACCATAAAAAAATGGAACATACATGACCTAAATACGGGCCCAGCGATTATACGGTTGCTAAAAAGATAGCGGCTCCTATAGACTCCTATGGGAGCTGGGGGAAAAAAAAGGGAGAGGGAGGCATTTTTTGAAGCGTCCTACGCTGCGAAAAGGTTGCAGGTGCCTCTATATAGGCATTGGAAGGCATCCCGAGGATTTATGCCGAGAGAGGGTTTTCCAAGATGCAAAGTATTTTTTTAGCTAAAAACATCGCTCCCGGTCGTGTGAATGGGTGAGAAAACCCTGTCCGTGATCACAGAAAAACATCCATTCATGCGAATATATAGCGCGGACGAGAGAACATAAAACCACATACAGCTGTGTGAAAGAGCCCCCAGCATAAGATCACACCTGTGGGTTTTTTGATGCAGTTTTTGAGACCAAAATCAGGTGTAGATCATAAAAGGAGAGAAAATAAAAAGACCTGAACAAAAGCTGCACTTGTGAATCTGCCCCGTTCCTCCCAGTCTGATGACCAGGATGGAATCTGCACATGTGACTCATATAGTCATTAACACACCTGCCCTCAAGAAGGGAATCTTATGGGTTAGTAGTCTCTCCTGCTGCCGGTCTATGCCAGGAGAAAGATGAGAAGACGACGGAGAAGAGGGGGTGCAAACTGTGCGAGAAAGACTCTAAAACCGGAGAATACAGGCCCCACCGGTGGAACTCTCCAGAGTGTTGGCCAACTTCACCCTCCAGAGGAGAGAAGGAAAGAGCCCTGTACAAACCCGCAGATTAAAAGTAGGCAAGATGGCAACGAGGTGACTGGGTTAAGAAGAAGAGTTAGGACCTGGGAAACCAGACAGGGTATCCAACCTGATAATGGACCTCCCATAAAGCAGAAAATTCGCTTGAGGAGCATCAAGTTTTCCTACGTTGAGAACACGACCCTTATCTCCAAACTTGTGCCCGTGTACGATCATCTACTGGGCAAGCGGAAGTCCAGAACCACCTTTCTCAAGAAGTGTCAGATGTGGCAGGAGATCTGCCAGGCTGTTAATGCGGCGGGCAACAAGCAGCGTTTGGTCCACCACTGCAAGAAGAGATTTCATGACATCAAGAGACGACTGAGAATTAAACTCAACCAAGATAAAAGCCTTGTAGGTAGCCGGGCTGGATCCTCGGCCTTCCAGGTCTACTACAACCAGTATGAGGAGGAGCTCAAGAAAGTCCTGCCAGCTGAAGTCATTGATGGGATAGAGTTCTTTGAGTCGGATCACCCTGAAGAACCGTGCCTGGCGGAAGGGGCCGGTAAGTAGCACTATAGTGATTGGTATTGTGTGACGAGATACCGGCTGTGCTGGTGGATGTAATTCAATGTGTAGGTTGCTGCTGCCAAGAGACCAAGACCAAGACCTCTCCTGGTGGTAGCGGTGTTACCAATGTGGGGACCCAGCATTCACAGCAGTCTGTTGGTAGTTATGGCTGCAAAAGTATTTAATGGGAAGTTTTTTTTTTTCCAAATTGCCATAGAATAGATGATGCGGGGTGGGGGAGGGCAAATCTTTTTAGGGGAATTTTCGGGGGGATTCTTCATTAGTGTGTGAACTGGGTACTCGCCAGCACTCTATTCTAATTTGCTGCATGTCTACAACAAATTTAGGTGGCTCTAACTTGTGGTTCTACAGCTGTTATAAAACTACAACTCCCAGCATGCACTGATGGTCGCAGCTTTACAACAGGTGGAGAGTCACAGGTTGGAGAACAGTGCTATAGGGTACGGTCTTCTACACACCTCCTCTTAGACTTAACCTGTTAGAGACCAGCCATATCTGTTTTGATGATGGTCACTAAGGGGTTATGAGCTGAGTTGTGACAAGCCAGATCTCTGGAATTCTGTTTTCGGAGTTGAGAAACCTTTGATCCCCATTGTTTAACTCCTATCAACTGCAGCATGTAAGCAGTTGACTGGGAAGGGGGCTCCCCGCTAGCCTTTGGTATGCTGCAATGGGATTATGAGGCGCTGATGGGTTGCCTTGGCAAATAGAAGTCTGATTCAGGCCTCTGGGTCTGACCTGAAATCCAGCCTATTAGATCCTGCCTCTGGAAGGGTCTAAACAGGGAGTTGTCTAAAACATGTTATATTGCACTACATGCAGTCACATCTTCAAGTCCCCTTGATGGCGGCTTCACACGGACAAATTTGTACGCACAATACGCAGAGAATATAACCCATTAATTTCAATATCTTTGTTCCCATTTCTCACACGTGGGAAAAAAAAAAAAAGGACCTGCTGTTTTCCTGTTTATTTGCGCACCAAGGGTCCCCATAAAAGTCTATAGGAGGTGCACAAATGTGTAGTTCAATGAAAAAAAAAAACTCATCTGGACCCCCATTAGGCTTAATGTCCTTTTAAATCAGGGCGGGGGGGTGTTGTGCGTATATGAACAGGGCCTGCAGGCACAAAAATGTACAGCACTGTGTGCAAACGCGCCAAATCACCCTCATTACTGCGCAAATAACCCGAGGCAAGCGTATTGGCACATATGCTCAGCTGTAGCCGCCCTAGGGGACCAAAAAGTGTTTCCTTCATTTGCCTCCTAAAGAAATTGTAATAAAAAGTGATCAGCAAGTTGTGTGTCCCTTAACCCTTTCCAGTCCACTGTCTGACGTCTTCCTACATTCTGATTGAAGTGTGTACAGCTCCAATGTCAGAAGACATCCGACAGGGTGTTCTTACCGTCTATTGCCAGCCACTCCGCTGCTGGAGACTCTCTGGCGCACACACACTGGCTGTAGCCAGCAGATGGCACAGTTGTATAACAGCAAAAAGAGAAGGCCTTTTAGGAAACCCTGAATCCAAAATTGGATTGGAAAGGGTTAAAATGATATCAGTGGGTACAGCAATGCATCCTGCCAAAAACAAAAACCTCACATGGCTACGTTGGTAGAAAAACTAAACGAGGGTCTTAAAATGTGACAAAGCAAATACTACTTTTCCATAGTACAAATACTTAATAATAAAAATATATAATATTGGTGTCCCCATGATCTTTGTGACCCGTGGAATAAGGCTGCCTTCACACGGGCGAGATGTGAGGCGCACAGATATGAAGCCCGTTCTTTTGAATAGGGTCATACACATGAACGATGTTTTCCTGCATGGCACTGCGATGTGGGCAACAAATTGCGGCATGTTCTATCTCTGCGTGCCCGCACAACGCAGCGCCCATTGTTCAATGGGGCGGTTGCAGAATCGCACCACGTGCTAGGTCTCCCATTCAAAATAATGAGAAAAACTCTGTGGCCCTCCGCAGCAGCTGACCGCCGCGCCGTAGGATCCCTACATACCCGACGTGATGAGAGGCTATTTTGACATAAAAACGCTTTGCATCCTCGGGGAATTCACATGGTGGGGAGCGCGATATGGGGGTGGGATTCACGGCCCAATATTACTCACTAAAAGTGGCATGTACTTCTGCAAAAAGTAAGCCCTCGTACGGTTAGCTCTCCGAAAAAAATAAAATGGCATGGAACATGACAACATAAATTGCCTGGTCATTAAAGGTGTTGTCGGAGTTACGGACCCTCCTGCCGCTGGATCAGCGGTTAGTCACCTTTCTCCGCTCCCACTCGTTCCCTGCCATCGGCTCCAGTCTCCACTATCTGTTTACAGGCAGCAGTGAAGTCCGGTAAACCTGCTGTAGCAGCTAGTGACAGCACTCGGCCATGATCGCTGAGCGCTGTCATTGGCAGCTGCAGCTTGTTCTTTAGGTGGACTCGGCACAAAAATTGACATCACAGCAGAGACCAGTAAATTAATTTTTTTTTTTTTTTTGAAAGTCCTGGGGGACCCGGGGATGGGGGTCTCCTTAACTCACAATACACAGAGAATAGAACTCCTTGATTTCAATGGGTCGATTCACATTTATGTATTTTTCCTGCATACTTTGGTCACATAAACAAAACCTCAGCATGCTTTGTTTTCCTGCATACCAATGGAAGAAATCCAGAGAAGGTTGTCATGCTGCAAATTTTCTGTGATATGACTAAATACCCTTAGGGCTTATTCACATGAGCGTATATTGCCCCCCCCCCCCTGCGATATGGGAAACAAATTGCAAGATATTCTACCTTGTGCATGCTCTCGCATTGCATCTCCGTTGATCCCAATGGGGCCGGCGGCAGCCACACACTAGGTGCATGCAGTACGATGCGATGCTTCCCAATTGAAAACAATGGGAGAGACGCTGCAAGCCTCCAAAGGTTTGCAACTTCACCTAAATGATGAGAGGTTGTTTTGACCCATAAACTTCTCGCATCCGCGGGGAATTCACATGTTGGCAAGCGAGATATCGGGCCATGAGTCATGGCCTGATATCATGCTCACTAGTGAGAAGTTAGCCTTAGTTTTTTGTCTTTTTTTATTTTTTTGCCTCATTAGATTCTACTCTTTGCTTTTGCTATAAACTGTAACATAAAATACATCTGTTCCTTACCTAATAACAATACCTACAGATCATTGCTCATTAACGATGTCAGAGATACGATTTCCTGGGTGCTTTGCAATTAAGAGTCTTTTTCATTACAGGACCTTCGTGGTGCACGCCAGAGACTGCTCAGAAATTCCTGATAAAGGAAAAGTCTTCACAAGAATTGCAAAATGTCTCCAAACCTGAAGGACTACAAAGAATGTTCTATATTGGCTCCCTACATGACCAATGGTCAATGCTCCCAGACCTCCATTCGACCTTCCCTGTAGACCCAAGTTCTGTAAGGTCTATGAACTTCCCCACTGATTGTATAGCCCTACAGCCTGGACATCCTGTTGACCCAAGAAAACCCAAACTCCATTCCTCTGGATGTTCCATAGAACAACCTTCACCTCACAACCTACCAGACCTGACTGGTAATCATGGCGCACATGGACTAAAGGTCCTGAAGGGCACCCAGAAGCTATTCCAGAAGAGCATGATGCACAGCCTAAACATCCTTCACTTGGATGTCAGCTACTTCAACAAGTGCATTGAGGAAAGTAATTCTGTATTTGATGACCTGCTAAGAGTAAAAGGTGACCGGAACCGCACATTGCATCAAATGAACATCCAACTTGGCAAGCTTTCCGAAAGCCTAGAGCGGCTGGCAAACCAACAGCAAGCAGAGCTAATTCTGAGCCATGACTATCCAAGAAGAAGAGGAGGAAGAATTGGTGGAAGTCCCCACCATGGGGAAGTGCGGCGCTCCTTGAAAGTAACTTCTTCAGCCGTCACATGTTCATCCGAGCAAGGGGTCATGCTTGGTACACCCCCATAACAATGTAACTGGAGGAATGAAGTACTCTAATCTACAAGATTGTACATGGTTTAATGTAACACTTGTATAAGAACATCGGAAGTTTTTGTTTTTCCTTATTGTATACTTGCAGTATCTGTAGACTGTTGGTGTTTAATAAAAGCACATGGAGTGTCTAACAAGGGCCGTGTGTGGGTGGTGGTTGTTGCATCCTGCTAATGCTGCCTCCTGTTAGTTAAAGCTCAATGAAAAGCAAGGCTTTGGTCTTTCATCAAATGTGTGTTTTACAACACTTTTCGGGTGCATGTGCACTGCAAGAGTTGCACGAAACTCGCAAAACTATAAGCTCCATTCTTTCTAATGGAGTCCTACACATGAGCTGCTGGGATGTAAAAAATCGCTGCATGTCTTACTTTATTCTGCGTTCCTTGGTACGCATCGCCCATTGTTTTCAGTGGGACCTCAAAGACCTCACATAGCACTCGCCTGCTGTGTGATGGGCATGCAAATGCGATGCGATATTTCCAATTGAAGTCAATGGGAACACTTACCATCCTCTATCATGCATGAAAATCGAAATTTCACAGAAGCTATGAGAGGCATTTTTTGCGTGAAAAAAATACCTTGCATCCATCCGAATTTAAAACGCACATTGACGAGCGCAATATTGTCCTGAGGGTCTCAGCCCGATATCGCGCTTGACCATTTGAAAAACGTCTGTTAGACCACATTCGCATGGATGTATTTGCGCACTAAAAAATTTGTGCGTGTGATACGCAAAAAAAACCAAAACCTATTGATTTCAATTGTTTCATTCGCATGAGCGTACTTGGGGCAATTCCTTGAACACTTCTTGAACCTCTTAAACTAATTGGCCATTTCAATAACTGAGAACATCGGTGCGGGGTTTGTTTTTTTTAACATGTACAATTGTGCGTGACTTGCGTACACAAAAGGTATGGTAAATACTGTTACGCACACTAATACACATATGCCCGTGTGAATCTGGCCTTCAAGGGGTTTTTCAATTTAAGGCATTTACTGTTCTCCCAATTCACAAGGTAGAGATAAATGTCTGATTGCTATTGGCCCAACCAGTGATCCTGAGACTAGCGCCCCCTGATGTGACTTGCGGTGGTATGCATGCTTTACTTGCTTTTCTATGGGAGAAAGGAAGATGACTGAATCTGTCAATCCCGTAGAATATAATGGAACGCTGATCATGCCTACAAACCACGGCTCCAGTCATTGTGCAGATCTTGGGGTTCCTAGGGTTTCGGTAGTTGTACCCAAGTGATTAGACATATGTCCCCCTATTCTGTGGACGAGGAATAAAGGTCTTTAAGAGAAAAACACCAGAAAAAACATAGCTGCTTTCTTTCAGAAACGCTGCCTCTCTCGTCCGTGGGTGCGTGTGGTATTGCAATTGAAGCTCATTTGTTTAAATAGGGCTGAGCTGCAGTAGCCAACAGTCCATGGACGGGAATGGTGCTGATTTTTGAAGAAAACTGTAATTTTTCTCCAGCATCTTACCCCTTTAAGCTTGACAAGATGTTTCAAAAAGGTCTAGAAAAGTGGGTGGAGGTTGAGTGGAGAAATGTTTTTAGAAATATATGAACTGTGATTATTTATTTTTTTAAAGTCCCAATTTTTGTGCAGTCTCACTCCAATAGGTGAGTGATGGAAAACCGCCTCTCATCACTTCGTGGAAGTAGCGATCCTGTAGCCACGATGGAGTGTTTCCCATAGTTCTCAAGTGGGATGCCTCGCACTTGCATGCACCCAACACGTGGTGTGATGCGACTGCCGGTTCCATTGAAAACGATGGGCAATGCAAAGGCTCGCCCAAAGATAGACGTACTGCATTAGGTTTCCTGCGGTGTGGGAAAAAAATCGCTTATGTGTATGACCCTATTCAAAAGAATGGGGTTCATATTCGTGTATCTCGCAACTCACAAATTCCGGTGTGAGGATCTCGCCCTTTTGTAGCCAGCCTTAGGCGGGTGATACATTTTTGACATCTTTAAATATCATGTTATGTCTGATATGCGATATTTTTCCTGCGATGCGACAGCGATGATTTATGAAACCAATGATTTTCAATATTTTCATACTAATTTGCGATTTATTTTTCACTCCAGCTTCGCATTGCATTGAAGAAATCTGCGATAGCGCTCAGTGTTTTCAATGGGGCCATAGGGAGTATATCCTGAACTTCTGCCGCAGCTGTGACAGAAGTCCAGGATGCTATCCCATTGCTTTCACTGGGGTCAGCGCTGCTGCTGCCTGCCCCATCGAAAGCAGTGGGTTGTAGGCAACCCCAGCAGCATGATATCGGGGAAGGGCTTGAAATATAAGCCCTTCCCTGAAAATCATCCCTAGCTGGTAAAAAAAAAAATTATATGCTCACCTCTCTGCCGTTCAGGCACGTCCTCCGGCTGGCTCTCCTGCACTGCTGTCAAGCTCTTGCAGGAGGCGGGGATTTCAAAATCCTCGCCTCCTGAAAGGGCTGTGCTGATTGGCTGAGCACTCAGCTAATTACAGGCAGTGCATAGCAATTCATTGATGATCTCTGCCTGCTGAAAGAGCTTGACAGCAGTGCAGGGGAGCCAGCCGGAGGACGCGGCGGAGAGGTGAGCATATAATTTATTTTTTTTCACCAGCTATGGATGATTTTTCAGGGAAGGGCTTATATTTTAAGCCCTTCCCCGAAAATCATCGCTGCGGGGCTGGCAGCAGCAGCACTGACCCCATTGAAAGCAATAGGATAGCATCCTGGACTTCTGTCACAGCTGTGGCAGTAGTCCGCAATATATTATGCTTTCAATGTGGGTGGCCCTATTGAAAGCATTTAGCAATTATCGCAGTGTTTTTTGTTTGTTTTTTTGCGCTGCAAGGCAAGTTTCTTTTTACTCCCTCTCTCAGCACAAGAAAAAGAACGCTAGTGCATTAAAGCCCTTACAGGGAACAATCAAATAATTTTATTGAATACAATGCAAATCCCCCAATCAGTTCATCAGCGGCAATTCCTCCAGAGGTGGGTTTTGCATATCAGTTCCTGGTGCCGAAATTGTATCAGACAACCATTCATGGATTTTCCCCATTGAGTGGTGCTAAATCCTTGTCCAGATCCACATGCAAATCTGAGGCTCAGCCATGTAGTTCCGGAACAGATTAAGGGCTCCTTCACACGGGTGTAATTGCGTGTACAATATGCAGAGAATAGAACGCACTGATATCAATGGGTTCGTACACATATCCTGATTTTGCTTGTGCATAAATATTGAGTGTGTCCTATCTTTCAGTATATTTGCGCCCCATAGAAGGGCAGTATGCAAATGTGTAAAAGGATGTGAAATATGGTGCGCAGTTCCATGAAAAGAAACATCTGGAACTCATTAGGCTAAATATCCACTTAAATCATTTGTCTACTGAACGCAAAGGAACATGTCCTATAAGCACAAAAAGTACAGTAATAAGGCGAATACGTGCGCAAAAAGCCTTGTACATACGTTTCGCTGGGGGGTGCAAAAACGCAGCTCCTGACCTTAGCACACAATGCAGGGGCAGCAGTAGAGGAGATGAAAGTCCTACAGTCTGAAGGACTACTCTGAAGTCAGATCTTGTGACCAGCTTGGAAGGAATCGACCCCGGGCAGCATATGAGCAGTAAGAAACCTTTCTTGCACTGGAAGCACATATATGTGCAGGTAGGTTTACTCAATATTAAAGGGCTATTCTGGAACTTTGGTAGCTTTTTCTATCGATGATCAATATGTCCTCAATAGATGATCAACAGGGTCCCCACCGATCAGCTGATTCCTGCTGCTGCTGTTATGGTTTAGTGGAGGTAGCAGAAAGCACTGACCCTATCGCAGTGGCCGAGGTTGGTATTGCAGGCACAACTTCCGTTGCTTCTTCTCAACATAGAGACAGCGGCACCAGGGATCCCGGTCCCTGCCAGTCATCAATAAGAGTTAACAAAGTCCCAGAAAACTCCTTTAACAGTAGCGCCTAAGATGCCTGCAGCAGAGGAGTGTTTGTTTTGTCTGTGTACTGTATGCAGAAGAGCTTGTCTGTGTACATAATGTCATAGAGGGATTGAAAATAATGGAAATTGTGAAGAAAATGGGACAGGGAAGCAGGACAAGCAGACACATTATACAGACCTACTTGTGGATCACAAAGTATAACGAGGGATCTACGTGCGCCATTGCGATTTTGTTTCAGTGCTGAAAAGATGACATACTGAGTTTAACTGGGGCAGACTGTTCACTATTAACCCCCTCACCAACCCTGGAATTACAAGGCTCTAACCTAGTTATCCAGAGTTGGTGACATTAACCCCTTCACTTTCTCAGACCACCAGGGGAGTTTTAATTTAAAAAAAAAAAAAATTTTTTTTTTGGGTTGTTCAAATCTGAGGTGTGGCCTATAGTCCAAAAGATTTAGTAAATCCCCCACATTTTAGGTCTCCTACCCCCCACTATTAGCCCCCCTCAATGTGTAAATTCACCGCTATCCCCTCTTAACCCTTTCCAATCCAATTTGTATGCCGGTTTTCCTAGGGGGCTTACTCTTTTTCTGCCATTATACAACAGCGCTATCTGCTGGCTAAAGCCTGTACTGCATGAGGTGACACGTTGGATAGGCTACAACAGCAGAGAGGCTGGCAATATACAGTAAGAGAACCCCAACGAACGTCTTCCAACATCGGAGCTGTACAGCCTTAAATCATAATGTCTTTAGACTTCAGACAGTGGATTGGAAAGAATTAAGGCCTCATGTCCACGGGTATGTCGGATTCCGCAAGCGGGAGCCTGCATCGAAATCTGACCCTGGCTGTGACCAGCGACCCTGCTTACCTGTCCGGGTCTACTTTTTTTCTGTACTGCGAATGTGTGTGGAAGTGCTGGCGCACATGTGCGGTGCAGTTTCTTTTTTTTTCAAACTCCTGCTAACCCGCGGAATCAGCGGCCCCTTCGTAATGTGAATTGATGGCTCCGATGGCTTTGATTGACTTCAATGGAAGCCGTCCATGCGGGAACCGCACTGAAATGGAGCATGTTGCAATTTGTTTTCTGCATGCAGAATCCGGAAAACAAATCTGCATGTGTAAATTCAAGTGCAGACACCCACGGTTCCCTATGGGCAGTTTGAACTGCGTATCTGGCCGTTGACGTTGGGCCTTATTTTGGGTCATATTTTACTTGCAGTCCACCTATTCTCCACTCCACACTTGACAGAATTGTTATCAGCTGCTCTGTCCTCCCACAGCTCCTGTGTAATGTGGGAGGAGCCTATCTCTGGTTACAGGAGCTGTGGGAGCGGAAGGGCAGCTGACAAGTCCTGTCGAACAATTTGGCAATAAATCTATAGACAAATACGTGACTTGTGTTTTTGCCCCTCTCCAGGTTGCTCATGTCTTCTGTTTCTACATGGATTCGTCTGGCAGTGCAGTGAGCGTCGAAAAACCTGTTAAAATGAAGTCGGTCAACCTAGTGGCGAAAAATCATGGACAGAAAATACTAACCGTGCTGCAGAACTTCAGAGAACAGAACATGTTCTTTGACTTCAGCATCATTGTAAGAGATGAATCCATTCCTTGCCACCGTTGTGTGCTGGCCGCCAACAGTGACTTCTTCAGGTAGGACCTTCTCTGTGTATTCGTCTTAACTTCTGTAGAATGTTGGGTTGGATTTATAAGGGCAAATCTCTCCGTGGTGCCAACTGACAATGAGTATGTCGATTGGCGCTCGTTAAGGATATTTACATAGTAGGTTATCGCTAGTATGGGGACAAACGATCATTCATTTCAATGCACATTGCATTCATCAACTCATTTAGACGGGGAGACGTGATGATAATGAGGAATTGTTTTATGCCATTTGGGGGGGGGGGCTGTTTCAGATTTTGCATTGGGTCCCAACAGCTATACGTTACACTTTTTGGTTTTTCAATCCAATTTCTTTGTTTTTTACTCCAATGTCCATGCTCTCCAGGTCCTCTAATGCTAATCTCTGATTCGGATGTGGGTCTCGGCTTCATCTTTTTCATTGTTTGCTTGCTAAGTAATTCCTAATATAACCGATGAAAATTAGTTATCAAAGCGGATGGCTACTTTTTAATGAACTGAAGTGGGCCTATGATCGAATGGTGTAATTTGAATAAAACCTAAGAGGTGCCTTAAAGGTTAAAATAAAATCACTAAACTGATGTCCAAACCACAGATCGATTTTTAAAAAGGACCCATCTGTGTGGCAGAGAAGTGACAACTGTTACAAAATGACACCCAAAGCAATTATTGCCTTGTAGTTCCAATGACTTGGGGCAAACGTCCTCTAAAGCTTAAGTCTAAGGGTACCCTCATAGAATCATATTGTTATTTGTATAGCTCCAACTTACAAGTTTTTTATTTATTCATTACCCCCAGCAAGTTGGGTGCTCATTTTACTGACCTCGGAAGGATGGAAGGCTGCTGAGTCAACCTTGAGCCGGCTACCTGAACCATGCAGGGATTGAACTTGCAACTTTTAGGTTGCAAACGAGAGTTTAGGACTACATTTCAGCTGCCTTAGCACTCTTTTATCTTACATAAGATCATATAGCCTCTAACTAATTCTGTGCTGATGCATGGAATTAATGTTCAAAACCCATAATCTTCTCCGATTCAGACTTCAAAATTGGTGATATATTCCCTTTCATATATAGCACTAGGTAGGTAAAGTCCCCTGGTGCACCGAATCATAACTGACTACTAGGGTAGTGACGTTTTGCTTGGCAGACTGTTTTGCCATTGCCTTCCTAAGCTGAGTACTCATTTCACCAACCTCGATGGAAGGCTGAGTCAGTCTTGAGTCAGCCACCTGAACCAAGCGGTGATTGAACCCACAACCTTCAGGTTATGAGCGAAAGCTTAGGAAAATGGGATATATAAAGTTTACAGTGATTAAACACGTCGCTACCCCATCTGACTGACGGATTTCGCAAAAAAATGAGTCCTCCAGCTTGCACTGTACAGCTATAAAAAAAAATCTTATTTGTATAGCGCCAACTTTATTCCGCAGCGCTATCGGGTACAGAGGTGAAACGATGCAAAATTTTTAACTACTTCCAATTACAAAAATAATTTTGGGACAAAAAGACATTAATTTAAAAGAAATGTGGGCGAAGATGTCTATAGGCTTTAAGTGTAAAACAGGATATGGGCAAGTTGGCCAGTAAACTAACTTTTTTTTAACCCTTTGCAATCCAATTTTGGATTCAGGGTTTCCTAGGGGTCTTTCTCTCTCTGACATTATACAATGGTGCCATCTGCTGGCTAGTGCCAGTACTGCGGTATGGGACATGCTGGAGAGGCCCCCAACAGAGTGGCCAGTAATCTACAGTGAGAATACCCTGCCGGACGTCTTCTGACATCGGAGCTGCACAGCCTTCAAATCAGAATGTCTTTAGATGTCAGACAGTGGATTGGAAAGGGTTAAGGGCTCTATCAGAATAACTGGTGTAGAATATTTTGCCTTTAATTCCATATTCTGATTAGACTAATTGAGTTCTCATTTGCGTTTACAGGGCTATGTTCGAAGTCAATATGAAAGAAAGAGATGGAGGAAATGTCACAATCAGTAATCTGTCTCTAGAAGCTGTGAAAGCATTCCTGGATTATGCCTACACAGGCAAAGCAGAGATTACAGAAGGAAACGTGGATATGCTGTTCCAGACATCCTCCTTTCTCCAGGTGCCTCTGCTTGCAAAGGCGTGTAGCGTTTTTTTAATTAACACCATCGACATCAGTAACTGCCTACAACTGTTGGGCTTGTCCGATAGCTACGGTTCCACCCGTCTGTACGATTGTGCCTTAGACTTTGCTCGGAGCCATTTCCAATCCGTAAAACAGTCTCTGGACTTCTTGGATATGAATATCAGAGAGCTAGAAAAATGTGTGGAGGACGATAACTTGGATGTTCCAGATGAAGACTCTGTGCTCATGGCCGTTCTAGCTTGGACTAAGCATAGTTTGGAGAAGAGAGAGAAGTTTTTTCCTCAGTTGATAAGTAAAGTGAAGTTACATCAAGTGTCACAATCTGTTCTTCAAAACGTACTAGAGTCTGAGGAGCAATTATTAACCATCACGGGCTGTTTATCGAACGTCAGGGATGCTATACAATGCGTCGAACACTCTGGAGGGTTATTCACAGACGCCCGCGTTTCCACAACCGAAAAATATATCTTTGTCCATAAGACTGCAGACGACGGAGAAACTCATTGTTCTTTCTGTTATAATGTCACAACTGATAATTGGTTGGAGCTTCCACCGACGTACATCCCTGACCTCCCAGGGTCTAGCTTGTCTAGTTTCGGAGAAAAGCTCTTTATCACAGGCGGATGTACCGGAAGCTGCTGCCGTTCAGTGAGGCTTCATATTGCCGAACCTCATCATGAAGCCACTGACCAAACCTGGTGCTACTGTCCTTTGAGCAATAACTCTTTCCTAGTACCAGCCATGGAAAAACCAAGAACCATGCACACATCCGTCACAGCCGTCAATCATTTGTTTGTGATCGGTGGGAAAACCAAAGGAGCACAAGACAAAGGGAGTCTTCTAGACGTCGAAGCTTATAATCCATTAACTAAAGAGTGGAAATCGGTTAGTCCATTGCCAGGAGGGATATACTACCCTGAGGCATGCGTGTGCAAATCGGTCATTTACGTACTAGGATCGGAGGTTGAGATTAGCGATGCTTTTAACCCTTCTCTTGACTGCTTCTTTAGGTATAATGCCAACACCGATCAATGGTGTGAACTTATAGCCGAGTTTGGCCAACCTTTTCATGCCACTTTAATCAAAGCTGTGCCGGTGAACAGCACCTTATACGTCTGTGACCTTTCGACGTATAAAGTTTACAGCTTCTGCCCCGAGACTTGCGTGTGGAAGGATGCTGATTCTTTTGCGTGTGCTGGATTTAATGCGGGGGCAGTGGGTATTGAAGATAAACTATATATCTTGGGTGGTGATTATGCGCCCAATGAACTTAGTGATGAAGTTCAAGTCTACCATTACAACCAATCAAAGTGGGAAGAAGTCTCTTCAATGCCCCAGGCATTAACAGAATTTTACTGTGAAGCTATACAGTTTAATAAGTGCAGGGATCCTTGGGGCGTAAGCCATATGGAAGCCATTTGATTTAGGAACACTAAGACTATAGTACATATATATGGGTGCATATACATGCCAACCTACAATGGGTTTTATAATAACCTGTTATAGGCTGTCTCAGTTTGTGGCTCTTGCTATTCTTATATCACTTACTGCAGGTTCTAGTTCTATCTCAAGTTGCTAAGCTATGAATCCTACGATGTTATATAAGTTATTTCTGTCTACCCAACACAATGTAGGCTAAACCATTAATGAGAAAAATACCAACTAACCATTAAAGGGTTTTTTTCATTAAAGACATTTATCGACTACCCATATGAAAGGGATAAACGTTTGATCACTAGGGTTTTGACCGTAAAATGTCACCCCCAATGCCCCAGGAGAATCGAGCGGTTGTGTAGACACATGAACACAACTCCCTTCATTTCTATGTGGTGCGGGAAGATTGCTCAATGCAACGATCTCTGTATGTCCCTTAGAAGTGAATGGAGATGGTTGAGCATACTTACCACCACTTCATTCATGTAGGGTATTCGGGTTTGCTGGTCTTGAGATAGCTGGGGGTCCTAGAAGTTGAACCCCTAGTGATCAGACATTTATCCCCCATCCCATAAGAGTCTTTAATGTAAAAACCACTTTACCTGGAGGACAATTACATCACTGAGCGACTTTATTGAGAAAGATACTGTTCATTCCGATCCAGATCTTGTATGTTTCCATTGCTTACAGTAATAAACATACAAGATAATGACGGGATGATTGTTTTCGATGCAGGAGTTGTAGTTTTTGCCTGAGAAATTGGTGCATCCAAAACTGGTTTGTTAATTTGGTGCATCTTATGAAAAGTGCAAAAGGCAGACACTGTTGGGTTTTTAACCTGGTTTAGAAAGAGCTGCACAAAGTACAGTGGTGCCTTGGGTTAAGAGTTTAATTCGTTCCATGACGGAGCTCTTAACCCAAAACACTCGTAAGTCAAATCAATTTTCCCCATATAAATGAATTGAAACACCATTAATGCGTTCCAGACCTCCCTAAAGCCCTAACTACACTACATGTAAAAAAACAAACATCAATATTCGCCTACCGCCGCTGTTCCGGTCCTCGCGCGGGTCTCTATCGCTGTTGCAGCCTGCCATGTCCTCCTTCACGCTGACAGAGCATTTCTTCCTGGAAGCTGGGCTTGAATTCCCCGCCTCCAGCAAGCTAATGGTCCGATTGGCTGACGAGGCACTGGATTAACCAATGAAAGCCGACGCTGGGTTAACTAATCACAGCCATTCAAGCCCCGCTTCCAGGAAGAAATGTCGGCGTGGAGGAGGACACAGCAGCATGCAGCAGCGCCGCAAGCCATTGCAAGGACCGGTATGCCAGCGGTAGCTGAGTATTAGAACTCCTCCCCCACCCCCAAGCCAGCCCCCCGTGTATAAGCTTGTGAGCTTCTTGACTTGCGAGCAGGCTCGTAACCTGAGTTTTTGTGCTTAAATCAGAGCAAAAATTCGGGAGAGAGTCTGCTCACAAGTCAAGAAGCTCCCAAGCTGAGGCACTCAAAAGCCAAGGCACCACTGTATACTTAATTCAGTGCATAACAAGTTCGAGAGATCCAGCTTTTCAGTTAAATCATATTCAGTACTGGAGGAAAAAGGCGAAAGAAGTGGCAGCTGCCACAGGAGACACCAGGAGCTGAGAAATCTGGGTGGCTTTGCTAATGTGTAAACCTGCAAATTAGGGGATCACACTCTAATGAAGGAAGGGAAGAGAACAAGGCAGTTGCAGGAGGGGAACAACCAGCAAGCAGGAGTGCTGCAGTCTGACCACAAGGAGTAGCGAAGTGTGCCAGAAGGAGGATTCCCTTGTAATACTGTGTCAGGGACTTCATAGAGTCTCCAGTAATGTAACTTTCCATACATAGACAGTTTTCAAATATGGACAGCTACACGACTGCGGTACCTACAGACAGCATTGATGTGTGTGAGCGGGCTGTGTACTGGAGGGTAATATGGACGTCCGGGCCACCCTGTTTAGATAGGTCCATGGCGTCTTCTGAGTGTGATGTAGGCAGAAACCTCTTCTCCATACGGGGGGATTACTGCTGTCTCTGCCCCCATGAATGTTATCGACTTCCTAAACAACTTTTATTCTTCAGAGCTGTGTCTCATATACTATTAAAACTATAATTTTAGTTGACAATTCGAAATTCTTAGTAGTTACATAGCAAAGTTATTTCCTTCATTAACCCTTTGCAATCCAATTTTGGATTCAGGGTTTCCTAGGGGGCTTTCTCTTTCTGCCATTATACAATGGCGCCATCTGCTGGCTAGAGCCAGTACTATGGTATGTGACACGCTGGAGAGGCCCCCGACAACAGAGCGGCCAGTAATATACAGTAAGAATACGCTGCCAGTCGTCTTCTGACATCGGAGCTGTACAGGCTTCAATCAGAATGTCTTTAGACATCAGACAGTGGATTGGAAAGGGTTAAAATGAATAGAATAGAGGAGGATTTAATATTCTTATGTCCCGAAGTTGATGCAGGCCTTTTCCTTCTGCAGAAATTTAAAAAGGAACAGGTACTTCCAAATGCGCAAAGAGATAACGTTATCTCACATTGGTTCATTGAGCGCTGCATTGATTGGCTGAGCAGCGGTCAAAGAACCAATCAACAGCCGTCGCATTGTGGAGGCGGGATTTGTGGATTGGCTGAGCCATGATTCCGCAAGCTGTGATTCATAAATCCTGCCTCCACAATGCGATGGCTGTGATTGGTTCTTCAACCGCTGCTCAGCCAAACAATGCAGCGCTCGATTAACCAATCACAGCCATTGCTTCCTGGAGGCGGGATTTATGAGTCCCGCAACCAGGAAGTGATGTATGAGTGTCCGAGGACTGTGGGAACCACGCTGAAGCTCTGGAGAGCAGCAAGAGGGACCTGAACCGAGTCTGCTAGGTAAGTATAATAAGGCATTCCCTGAAAATAAGATCTAGTCTCTTTTTGGGGCAAAAATTAATATGTCAGTCTTATTTTTGGGGAAACACGATACTGACAGATAGCGCTGTCAACATTGCTGCAGCCTGGTTTGGTATTACTGGAGCTGCTCCCACTGAATTTAGCGCTGTCAGCAGGCAATCAGTTGTGATCCTGAGCAGTGGACCCCTGACGATCATCTATTGATGATCCATCCTGGAGAAGCCCTTTAAGGGAAAAAGAAATACACTTGAAATACAGGATGTGTGAGTGCAGCGACAGGCTGGCTCCACACAGGGGAGAAAATCGTAATATAGCAGAATATGAAATCAATCATTTTCAATGGTTTCATTCCCATCTGCGATGTTTTCACTGATGTGATGTTAAGGGGATAAAAAATCAGGGCTTGCTCTACCTTTCTGCGATGTGCGATTTTTTTTTTTTTTTTTTTTTTTTTAATTAATTTTTTTTATTATTATTTTTACTTATCTGCCATGAATTCCTATGGAGGCTTCTTTTTATCGCATCACAGTGCTGCCAACTAACGATGCGCTGCGATTTTAACATTACAAAGTTCCATTGACTTTTGCACTAAAAAAATTGTGCGATCTTATCGCGGGCGGCAGCGATGCGATGCAAAATTATTCTAAAAAAAACCCATCACTGATGCCCACAAATCGCAGTGAATAAAGAGGCGATTTTTTGCCGCGATTTTCGCACTGCAAAATCGCGATCGCCCGTGTGAAGCCAGCCTTAAAGGGTTTTTTTTTTGGGCTAAACATTTTATCACCTATATACAGTATAAGTGATAAAGGTATAATCGCTGGTCGTCTCACTCCCGGTACGCCCAAGGATCATGGGAATCGTGGTCCACGAGTCTACCTAGTGACTGTAGAGGTGGCCATGTGTGACTTAAAGGGGTTGTCCCGCGAAACAAAGTGGGGGTATACACTTCTGTATGGCCATATTAATGCACTTTGTAATGTACATCGTGCATTAATTATGAGCCATACAGAAGTTATTCACTTACCTGTTCCGTTGCTGGCGTCCTTGTCTCCATGGTGCCGTCTAATCTTCAGCGTCTAATCGCCCGATTAGACGCGCTTGCGCAGTCCGGTCTTCTCCCTTCTGAATGCGGCCACTCGTGCCGGAGAGCGGCTCCTTGTAGCTCCGCCCCATCACGTGTGCCGATTCCAGCCAATCAGGAGGCTGGAATCGGCAATGGACCGCACAGAAGACCTGCGGTTCACCGAGGGTGAAGATCCCGGCGGCCATCTTCACAAGGCAAGTCAGAAGTCGCCGGAGCGCGGGGATTCGGGTAAGTACTGGACGGTTTGTTTTTTTTATGCCTGCATCGGGTTTGTCTCGCGCCGAACGGGGGTTCTAGTGGAAAAAAAAAAAAACCCGTTTCGGCGCGGGACAACCCCTTTAAGCTATCAGTCCCATAGAAGTCAATAGAACGGTGTTCACACACACGAACCACGACTCCATTTCATAGGACAACTCATTGACTGCCGCTCCAATGGGCCTAGCGAACAGACTACTAGCGATTGTACATTTACCAAATATCCTATGATTAGGGGGCCAATATATTTTGTGGGATGAGCCCTTTAAGCTGAAATGTTCACAATGAAGCGATCAATGAATGGCGGTTATGTTTAGTAGATTCTAGCAGCTGCCGCGTCGTATGCACATGAATGCCGTCACCTTGACAACTAACTTTTCATTACCTTTATAAAAGATAATTGGAGCTTTTTATAACATTTTCCTTGTTGAGCAGCACAATGAAGCGACACCGTTAGTCACACATGACATCAATGAGAAAGAGATTCTTGTCATCAACCAATTGTTATTATTGAAGAGCAGATTCCACCCTACAGGTATTGTCCCGTGACTGCAATTAGGGCTGGTAGTGATTACAGGGCATCTGTCATCTTCCCAAGGTAAAGTCAGTGGGTGCATCAACCAAAGGTAGGAAGGTGCATCACTGCCCATCCAGAGGGGCTGGAAAAGGTTGGTGCTAGCATGGACTGAGCATTAGTACAGTTGAAATGCACCAGATTCACGTAACCAGATGTTGCTGAATTGCATTTGCCACCAGATTCCCAGTTCCTCCTGTACGCCAAGCTTCCCTCTACAGTATATTGCCCGGCTCTTGAAAATATTAACCCCTTCATGACATGGCCTATTTTGGGCTTAAGGACGCAACAATTTTTGGCGGATTTTCTTCTCCGTTTATCAAAAGTCATAACTTTTTTATTTTTCCGTCGACGTGGCCGTATGAGGGCTTGTTTTTTGCGTGGCGAACTGTAGTTTTTATCGGTGCCACTTTTGGGTACATAGACTATATTGTAAAACTTTTTTTTTAATGATAGCAGGGAGAGAAAACGCATCAATTCTGCCATAGATTTTTTTATTTTTTTTTTAACAGCGGTACTCATGCAGCATAAATGAGACATTCCATTTTTTCTGCGGACCGGTACGGTTACAACGATACCAAAATTCTTACATTTTTTTTAGGTTTTCCCACTTTTCTGCAATAAAAACCCTTTTTCTGGGTAATCTTTTTTTTTTTTCTAAATTGCTGCATTCAAAGTCCTGTAACTTTTTTATTTTTTGATGTACAGAGCTCTATGAGGGCTTATTTTTTGCAAGACGAGCTGTAGATTTTATTGGTACCATTTTGGGGTACATACGGCTTTTTTGATCACTTTTATTGCGTTTTTAGTGAGGCAAAATGCTAAAAATTAGCATTTTGCCTCAGTTTTTTAGCGTTTTTTTTAGCGCTTTTTTCCATGCACAGTCAAAAGCATGTGCAACTTATTGTACGCGTCGTTACGGACGCGACAATACCAAATATGTGGGATTTTATTTTTTTTTTTACCTTTTTTATGCTAATCTGAGAAAAAGCATTAAAAAAATGGGTTTTTTTAACTCTTTTTTTTATATTTTTTTAAATTCTTTTTTTAATCTTTGCTTTTTTTACACTGTTTGTGTCCCTCTGAGGGACTTTAACCACTGCCCTGATGATCGTTGGTATAAGGCATGGCAGAGCTACTGCTCTGCCATGCCTTATCGCTTGTACAGCGATTATAGGCATAGGCAATACAGGACGCCAGTGTCTGGCGTCCTGTTGCCATGGTGACAGGCCGGGCTCTCGCGATGACATCGCTGTTGCAGCAGGACGCCGGCTGTGAGTGACAGCCGGCTCCCGCTGCGGGATAGCGCGGGATCTTATGTGATCCCGCGCTATCTCCAGGACGTAAGTTTACACCCTGTTGCGGGAAGTACCAGGCTGCCAGGACGTAAACTTACGCCCTGCAGCGGGAAGGGGTTAAAGAAACTGAGAAGAAGTTCTGTTACTCAAAATGCAGAACGAGACTGAGCTCCTGGTTGCGTTGGCCCTGTTCAGACATGAGAAATGTGACTAAGGGTCACATTTAGAGATGAGGGAACATACTCGCTAAGGCAAACTACTCGAGCGCGTAGTGCCTTATTCGAGTACCTGCCCGCTCGTCTCTAAAGATTCGGGTGCCAGCACGGGTGAGAGGTGAGTTGCGGCGGTGAGCGAGAGGGAGAGAGAGATCTCCCCCCGTTCCTCCCCGCTCTCCCATGCCGCTCCCCGCCGGCAGCCGAATCTTTAGAGACGAGCGGGCAGGTCCTCGAATAAGGCACTACTCGCTCGAGTAGTTTGCCTTAGCGAGTATGCTCGCTCATCTCTTGTAACATTACCAAGTCCCATTGACTTTTGCATTAAAATATCGCTCAATTTTATCGCAGCCGGCAGCGATGTGATGTAAGATTATTCTAAAAAAATAAAAAGCATCGCTGACGCCCACAAAGTGCAGTGAATAAAGATGTGATTTTGACGCGATTTTCTCGCGGCAAAATCACAATCGCCCGCGTGGAGCCACCCTTAAAGGTTTTTTTTTTGGCTAAACATTTTATCAGCTATTTACATTATAGATGATAAATGTATGATCGCTAGTGGTCTGGGAACTAAGACTGAGTTCCTGGTTGCGTTGGCCCTGTTCAGACATGAGATCTGTGACTAATGGTATAGTGTAAGCCTGTCACCTTCCTACACAGTTTGGATGTACCTAGAGCAGGATTCCTAGACACCGATTCTTCCTTTAAAGGCAAGACCTCAATTTGATGTTAACTGATGGCTTAACTCCAATCTAGAGAAAAAACCTGAAAGCCCGGGTTCAGACATTACATAAGCATCCCCCAATCCTGCAATGACTTTGTAGGCAGTTGCAAAATGCTTCCACAAGAACCCTGTTGGTCTGAGATCTCCTACGAAAAGTCATCTACATACAACCAATAAACCGTTGAGTATGCTAAATGAAAAGGGCATCACTATCAATCCCTTCAGCACCCTGGACCACCAGGGAAGTCTGAAATGTCTACCTCCTTGACTATACTATAAGGAATTGAATCAGTAACCTTTTTAATGCTCTAGACCAGTGTTCCCCAACTCCAGTCCTCAGGGACCACCAACAGGTCATATTTTCAGGATTTTCTCAGCGATGTACAGGTTATGTAATTATCATCAGTGCCTCAGGCATAGCCACAGGTGTTCTTACCAAAAGATATCCTGAAAACATGACCTGTTAGTGGTCCATGAGGACTGGAGTTGGGGACCCCTGCTCTAGACCACCAGGAATTGGACTATTAAAGGAGTATTCCTATCTCAGACTTTTATGGCATATCCATAGGATATGACCAAACTGTCTGATAGGTGAGGGTGCCACCTCTTGTACTTCCACCTATCTACTGTTCTGGCCCCCACTGCTCCTGGTGGCCCTGAATGCAGAGATCGGAAAAACAAAAAGAATTGAGCAGTCTTCTCTATACTGTTTCCATAACTCTCATAGAAGTCAATAGGAGTTACACAAACTGCATGGCACAGCAAACTACGCTGCTTCTGTAACTCCTGAGTTCATACGTTCATCTCATCCTCACAAACAAGAATAGTTGTGTAAAAAGAAATGTCTTTACTTGAATCTTCCATCTGACTGTCTGCATCTTGGCTCTATCTCCGCTGAAAGATCCTGTAAGGTATGTCTCAATACCCTGTAAATGTGCTTGACTATGATTGGAACCTAGGATAGCTATACTTTTCAGAGATAGAAGAGCTAAATACAGATCCGGTCTAAAGTAAATGGCTTCTTGAAAAGAAATTTCATTGTTTGAATGATCTTAGAAGAAAACTGAGGATTTGCAGACAACAAGTGAATAAGTGGAAATCCGTGCTGGGATACAAAATTACACCTTTGCTTGAAAAAGACCGGTCATCTGAAACCATCTCCTTTAACCCCTCTCCCTTTATGTCTGATAACAATGATACTTGCGTTCAGCAATGATGATTTCCCATGACTTATTTGGAATAGCTAGAAAAATAGTCGGCAATTGAAAAACATTTTCCGCCTCCAAAATTAAAAATATTGTCTGCCTCCATGTTCAGTTGCAATCAAAATTATCCTGCCACGCCCCAATATTGTAGCCAGAGGCGTAACTTGAAGCTCCTGGGCCCCAATGCAAAACCTGGAACAGGGCCCCCAACTATAATGCTTTATTCATAGTACTGGGCTCTCTATATGGAGAGGAGAGGCCTTATAGGCCCCCTAAGGCTCCTGGGCCCGGGTGCAACCGCATCCCCTGCACCCTCTATAGTTACGCCTCTGATTGTAGCCAGTGCTCCTTTAACTTTGAACTTATGATCTATGCTTCCATCTGTATCTCCAGGAACATTCAGTGCCTTTGCTATCTTTTTGTATCACTTTCCTTGATTGTGCAAGGCAACGATCTCTTCTCTTAGGTTTTTGGACCGCTCTCCGGACTTAGTCATATTTCTAATATGCAATCAGAAATATCACTTAATGAAGCCCTAGCCAGTCAAGGTATGTGATATGTTTTATCAGAACCCCTTAGAGAACACCCATACGTGTTTTCACATACTGGATATCTGGGCTTCAGTCTACAGGGCCGTAAAAACACAATGGCACTGTAGACTAAAGCCCCGAGTGAGTATGACCACTCCTGCGTATCGTCTGCTAGAGGTAGATTGCCGTTATCTGATGGATAACGGTGATCGCATAAAAGTTAAAGTTTCATCTCTCCTCACACATTGGATCCGTGAGAGGAGCTAAAACTACACACCTACGGCCTCTGCGATGTCCCGCGGTAATCTAGTCCTGCAAGGACCTGATGCCGCCATTTGTACATGCGCACCAAAGACAAAATGTCTGGTATGTGCGCAGAAGGCCGGAGAGCCCAAGAACTTTAAAATCTCCCTGCTCCTGGCTAGCAAAGATAGCCAAGAGCAAGGAGATTTCACGGGGGAGAGCGGTATGTGGTCCATGGTCACATGATCGCTGATTTACTCAAAAACTGTGGGGTCAATATACGCAGTACACCCCTTGATGAATTCTTTAAGGGGTCTAATTTTCAAAATAGCATTATTTGTGGGGGTTCTCCATCGTTTTGGCCGCTCAAGGGCTCTACAAGTGTGCAATGGGGCCTGAAACCCCTTCATGCAAAATCTCTTTCATGGAAACCACCGTCTGCTCCTTCCGGTTTGGGCCCCATTGTGCATAGAGTCATAAGATTTGGGCCACAATGGATATGTTTCTCAACACAGGTAAAACAGGGGTATCCATTTTGGGGTGAAAGTCTTCATTCATATGGGTGCTGTACAAAAAAAACTTTCCAAAATGACACAAGTGCCAAAGAAAATGAAAATTGTATTTTTTTTCTTCTGCTTTGCTTAGATTCATTCAAAAACTGTGGGGTCAAAATATGCAGCACAGCCCTAGATGAATTCATTAAGGGGTTTACCTTTTCAAAATGGGGTCATTTGTGAGGGTTCTCTATCGTTTTGGCAGCTCAAGGGCTCTACAAGTGGGCAATGGGGCCTAAATCACCTTCATGCTAAATTTCTGTTCTGAAAGACACCAGCTGCCACTTTCGGTTTGGGCCCCATTGTGCATATGGACATAATATTAGGGCCACAATGGGTATGTTTCTGAACACGGGAGAAACAGGGGGATCCATTTTGGGGTGCAAATCCTCATTTTCATATGCACTTTAGAAAAAAAAACTGTCTTTAAAATGACATATTTACAAAAATATCTCCATCTAAAGCTTCATTCCCACGAGCGTATATTGGCCGCCGCTTTCACGGTCGGTCGATATACGCTACGATGTGAGGTGTAAAACCTCATAAACGGGTGCACAAATCTAACGTTTGTGCGCCCGTTCACACAGCACAGACCCAGATGCATATACGTTGAGGCTGCCATGCCATTTAGCCTTCCCCTTCGCCTCGCCGGGGACTCTTCTCTCCTACGGCTGAGCACCGCCCCGTCCCACCTCCTCCTATTGCTGGCTGCAGCGGTTTTTTTTTACGTTGGGCCCAAAAGATAGTCCTAGAACTATCTTTTGGGCCGGAATACGTCGGCTGCTGCATAGACTCCTATGGGAACCAAAGATAGCAGCCGGAGAAGGGAGGTGGTGACTGCTAAACTCCAGGCCGATATACGCTGGTGGAAAGAGCCCTAACGCTGAAGAACAGAGAATTACATTGAAGCAATTTGAAGAACAGGAAATTACATTAAAACAATGTAATTTCTGAGGACAGAATAACTACACTAGAGGACTTAACAACCCCTCTTTAATCATTCTTACAGGACCTAACACAAAAACGTAATCTTTCTCGCCAAACAGCCAAGGACTTAGAAAACGGTTAGAGAAGAAATAACCTTCGAATTATAGGTTTACCTGGAAAAGTAGAGGGACAAAGTTCTAAACAATTCATAGGAAATGGAATATGTGATTTATTTCCTAAAGCGACATTTTCTGCAGCCTTTGTTGGGGATAGGGATGATCGCATCCCAGCAAAACCTCCCATTCCTGGTGCTCCTCCACAAACTGTAATAGCTAGACTACCAAATTGCAAAGATCAAGACATAATTCTACAACATCCCCGACGCAAGGGGGAAATTCAGTTTAAAAACGCTTCAGTATCCCTTTTTCCTGACTTTTCAGCCGAGTTCCATCATTTACTGGAGCCAAGAGCAAACTGCAAGAATTACAGCTCCCCTATTCCATGGTATACCCAGCCTGTTTACGAGTAACAGATGGAGAACACACCAGATTCTTCACTTCCCCATCGGAAGCAGAGGGAATTTCCACAAAATATCGTACTGGAAAATGAAGAATGAATCCTATCTTATATGTCCAGATGTTGGAACTAATTTATAAATGGCCTCTTTAATCTTCTCGTATGAGACATTTATAAGATACACACCTTCTTTTGCTATAGACAGTTACATACAATCTATATAGTAAAGAGAATATATTTGTAAAGTTACTATTATGTAGCTACATAGGGTAATAACTTTCAATGGCCACACATTGTTATAAGATAAACACAATTATTCGCATTCATCCCCCTTAATTACCATAGTTAGTGTTATTTATGGTTCCCATTCCAGGGCTAACTGTGACTATACCTTCAAATGAATCTTCAATCACATCTTTCAACTTGAAGTCACAGGAGTTTATTAGTTTGTTAACATTTTACTACACAGTTCAATGTATTAGCCAACACTTTTACATAAGGTGCTTACTAGAGATGAGCGAACACCAAAATGTTCGGGTGTTCGTTATTCGGAACGAACTTCCCGTGATGCTCGAGGGTTCGTTTCGAACAACGAACCCCATTGAAGTCAATGGGCGACCAGAACATTTTTGTATTTCACCGATGCTCGCTAAGGTTTTCATGTGTGAAAATCTGGGCAATTCAAGAAAGTGATGGGAATGACACAGAAACGGATAGGGCAGGCGAGGGGCTACATGTTGGGCTGCATCTCAAGTTCCCAGGTCCCACTATTAAGCCACAATACCGGCAAGAGTGCCCCCCCCCCTCCCAACAACTTTTACTTCTGAAAAGCCCTCATTAGCATGGCATACCTTTGCTAAGCACCACACTAGCTACAACAAAGCACAATCACTGCCTGGATGACACTCCGCTGCCACTTCTCCTGGGTTACATGCTGACCAACCGCCCCCCCTCCCCCCCACAGCGCACACCAAAGTGTCCCTGCGCAGCCTTCAGCTGCCCTCATGCCACGCCACACTCATGTCTATTTAGAAGTGCGTCTGCCATGAGGAGGAACCGCAGGCACACACTGCAGAGGGTTGGCATGGCTAGGCAGCGACCCTCTTTAAAAGTGGCGGGGCGATAGCCCACAATGCTGTACAGAAGCAATGAGAAATAGAATCCTGTGCCACCGCCATCAGGAGCTGCACACGTAGGCATAGCAATGGGGAACCTATGTGCCACACACTATTCATTCTGTCAAGGTGTCTGCATGCCCCAGTCAGACTGGTAATATGTACCTTAACAGTAACCGCGTTGGTGGTAATGTGGTGGTGACTGCGGACCTAGTAGCACGGTTGTATTTTGTTGGTTTTCGGAATGCGGCCAGGATTAAGTGGGCCGTGGCGGGGGGATGGTGTGGGGGCTCTCTTGTTGTGTCGGTAAAGGTGAAATTCTTGGACTGCCACCAGACGAACCAATGCAAAGGCATTTGCCAAGAATGTTTTCCCTGTTGGAGGAGGAGGGGGATGTTTTTGAGGCACTACGTGTCCTCTCCACGTGTCCGTGGTTATATGCACCTTAACAGTAACTGCGTTGGTGGGAAATGGCCTCGCCGCCATCATGTCTTTGGGAAGCCTCTGTTTCCACACCCCAGAGACATACCATTAGCAGCGGTATAGGCAGAGCCCAGAATTCGTAACATTTCAGCCGTAGCATTAGGACAGGCCCCACTAACATATCACTAGCAGCATTATAGCGGGAGCGCATTCTTCGTTCCATGTCAGCAATAGTAGCACTCAAGACAGGCCCCAGTAACAATTCCGAAGCAGCAGTATAGCGGGAGCGCAGTCTTCGTTCCATGTCAGCAATAGTAGCACTCAAGACAGGCCCCAGTAACAATTCCGAAGCAGCAGTATAGCGGGAGCGCAGTCTTCGTTCCATGTCAGCAATAGTAGCACTCAAGACAGGCCCCAGTAACAATTCCGAAGCAGCAGTATAGCGGGAGCGTAGTCTTCGTTCCATGTCAGCAATAGTAGCACTCAAGACAGGCCCCAGTAACAATTCCGAAGCAGCAGTATAGCGGGAGCGCAGTCTTAGTTCCATTTCAGTAGCTGCAGTATAGCCAAGGCCCAAGTTACATTTATGTAGCTAAAGTGTAGGCCAACCCCACACACCTTTCTGTACCATGAGTGCAGGCGAAGAACATACAAATTGCTATGATTACACTGTAGGTGAGGGCCCCAAAAATTTGGTGTACCAACAGTACTAATGTACCTCAGTAAAAATTGGCCAAGCCCAACCAAGATGGCAGGTGAATCGCTTTGGTTAATGTGGCTTAAGTGGTAACTAGGCCTGGAGGCAGCCCAGTGTAACGAAAAATAGTTAAAGTTCCAACGCTTTTAAGCGCATTGAAACTTATAAAAATTGTTCAGAAAAATTATATGACTGAGCCTTGTGGCCCTAAGAAAAATTGCCCGTTCAGCGTGATTACGTGAGGTTTCAGGAGGAGGAGCAGGAGGAGGAGGAGGAATATTAGACACAGATTGATGAAGCAGAAATGTCCCCGTTTTGGATGGTGAGAGAGAACGTAGCTTCCATCCGCGGGTGCAGCCTACGTATTGCTTACGTATCGCTGCTGTCCGCTGGTGGAGAACAGAAGTCTGGGGAAATCCAGCCTTTGTTCATCTTGATGAGTGTTAGCCTGTCGGCACTGTCGGTTGACAAGCGGCTACGCTTATCTGTGATGATTCCCCCAGCCGCACTAAACACCCTCTCCGACAAGACGCTAGCCGCAGGACAAGCAAGCACCTCCAGGGCATACAGCGCTAGTTCAGGCCACGTGTCCAGCTTCGACACCCAGTAGTTGTAGGGGGCAGAGGCGTCACCGAGGATGGTCGTGCGATCGGCTACGTACTCCCTCACCATCCTTTTACAGTGCTCCCGCCGACTCAGCCTTGACTGGGGAGCGGTGACACAGTCTTGGTGGGGAGCCATAAAGCTGGCCAGGCCCTTAAAGACTGTTGCACTGCCTGGGATGTACATGCTGCTCAATCTACGCACATCCCCTGCTACCTTGCCCTCGGTACTGCGCCTTCTGCCACTAGCGCTGTCGGCTGGGAATTTTACCATCAGCTTGTCCGCAAGGGTCCTGTGGTATAGCAACACTCTCGAACCCCTTTCCTCTTCGGGAATCAGAGTGGGCAGGTTCTCCTTATACCGTGGATCGAGCAGTGTGTACACCCAGTAATCCGTCGTGGCCAGAATGCGTGCAACGCGAGGGTCACGAGAAAGGCATCCTAACATGAAGTCAGCCATGTGTGCCAGGGTACCTGTACGCAACACATGGCTGTCTTCACTAGGAAGATCACTTTCAGGATCCTCCTCCTCCTCCTCCTCAGGCCATACACGCTGAAAGGATGACAGGCAATCAGCGGGTGTACCGTCAGCAGCGGGCCAAGCTGTCTCTTCCCCCTCCTCCTCATCCTCCTCATGCTCCTCCTCCTCCTCCTGTACGCGCTGAGAAATAGACAGGAGGGTGCCCTGACTATCCAGCGGCATACTGTCTTCCCCCGCCCCCGTTTCCGAGCGCAAAGCAGCTGCCTTTATGGTTTGCAGGGAATTTCTCAAGATGCATAGCAGAGGAATGGTGACGCTAATGATTGTAGCATCGCCGCTCACCACCTGGGTAGACTCCTCAAAATTACCAAGGACATGGCAGATGTATGCCAACCAGGCCCACTCTTCTGAAAGGAATTGAGGAGGCTGACTCCCACTGCGCCGCCCATGTTGGAGTTGGTATTCGACTATAGCTCTACGCTGTTCATAGAGCCTGGCCAACATGTGGAGCGTAGAGTTCCACCGTGTGGGCACGTCGCACAGCAGTCGGTGCACTGGCAGCTTAAAGTGATGTTGCAGGGTGCGCAGGGTGGCAGCGTCCGTGTGGGACTTGCGGAAATGTGCGCAGAGCCGGCGCGCCTTTACGAGCAGGTCTGACAAGCGTGGGTAGCTTTTCAGAAAGCGCTGAACCACCAAATTAAAGACGTGGGCCAGGCATGGCACGTGCGTGAGGCTGCCGAGCTGCAGAGCCGCCACCAGGTTACGGCCGTTGTCACACACGACCATGCCCGGTTGGAGGCTCAGCAGCGCAAGCCAGCGGTCGGTCTGCTGTGTCAGACCCTGCAGCAGTTCGTGGGCCGTGTGCCTCTTATCGCCTAAGCTGAGTAGTTTCAGCACGGCCTGCTGACGCTTGCCCACCGCTGTGCTGCCACACCGCGCGACACCGACTGCTGGCGACATACTGCTGCTAACACATCTTGATTGCGAGACAGAGGAGGAGGAGGAGGAGGAGGGTGCTTTAGTGGAGGAAGCATACACCTCCGCAGATACCACCACCGAGCTGGGGCCCGCAATTCTGGGGGTGGGTAGGACGTGAGCGGTCCCAGGCTCTGACTCTGTCCCAGCCTCCACTAAATTCACCCAATGTGCCGTCAGGGAGATGTAGTGGCCCTGCCCGCCTGTGCTTGTCCACGTGTCCGTTGTTAAGTGGACCGTGGCAGTAACCGCGTTGGTGAGGGCGCGTACAATGTTGCGGGAGACGTGGTCGTGCAGGGCTGGGACGGCACATCGGGAAAAGTAGTGGCGACTGGGAACTGAGTAGCGCGGGGCCGCCGCCTCCATGATACTTTTGAAGGACTCAGTTTCCACAACCCTATACGGCAGCATCTCAAGGCTGCTGAAGTTTGCTATGCGGACTGTTAACGTTTGAGCGTGCGGGTGCGTGGCGGCGTACTTGCGCTTGCGCTCCAACAGTTGCGCAAGCGACGGCTGGACGGTGCGCTGAACTACACTGCTGGATGGGGCCGAGGACAGCGGAGATGAGGGTGTGGGTGCAGGCCATGAGGCGGTAGTGCCCGTGTCCTGAGAGGGGGGTTGGATCTCAGTGGCAGGTTGGGGCACAGGGGGAGAGGCAGGGGTGCAAACCGGAGGCGCTGAACGGCCTTCGTCCCACCTTGTGGGGTGCTTGGCCATCATATGTCTGCGCATGGTGGTGGTGGTGAGGCTGTTGGTGTTGGCTCCCCGGCTGAGCTTTGCGCGACAAAGGTTGCACACCACTGTTCGTCGGTCGTCAGGCGTCTCTGTGAAAAACTGCCAGACCTTAGAGCACCTCGGCCTCTGCAGGGTGGCATGGCGCGAGGGGGCGCTTTGGGAAACAGTTGGTGGATTATTCGGTCTGGCCCTGCCTCTACCCCTGGCCACCGCACTGCCTCTTGCAACCTGCCCTGCTGATGCCCTTGACTCCCCCTCTGAAGACCTGTCCTCCTGAGTAAGCGTTGCACAACAGGTGGGGTCAGTCACCTCATCGTCCTGCTGCTCTTCCTCCGAATCCTCTGTGCGCTGCTCCCTCGGACTTACTGCCCTTACTACTACCTCACTGCAAGACAACTGTGTCTGATCGTCATCGTCCTCCTCACCCACAGAAAGTTGTTGAGACAGTTGGCGGAAGTCCCCAGCCTCTTCCCCCGGACCCCGGGAACTTTCGAATGGTTGGGCATCAGTGACGATAAACTCCTCTGGTGGGAGAGGAACCGCTGCTGCCCAATCTAAGCAGGGGCCCGAGAACAGTTCCTGGGAGTGTTCCCGCTCCTGAGCAGGTGTCATTGTAGTGGAGTGAGGAGGCTGGGAGGAAGGAGGAGCAGCAGACAGAGGATTCGGATTTGCAGCAGTGGACGGCGCAGAACTGCGTGTTGACGATAGGTTGCTCGAAGCACTTTCTGCCATCCAGGACAGGACCTGCTCACACTGCTCATTTTCTAATAACCGTCTCCCGCGTGGACCCATTAATTAGGCGATGAATGTGGGGACACCAGAAACGTGCCTCTCTCCTAATCGCGCAGCAGTCGGCTGCGACACACGTGGATCAGGAGCTCGGCCTGTGCCCACACCCTGACTTGGCCCTCCGCGTCCTCGGCCGCGTCCACGTCCTCTAGGCCTACCCCTACCCCTCAGCATGCTGTATTACCAGTGATTTGATTTCACAGGCAGGAAATAAATTGGCGCAAGACTGCAGGCCAAATATAATTTTTTCCCTTTTTTGAAAACGAAAGGCCCCACTGCCTCTAGTGAATGAATAATCTAAGTTTAATAACTGTGCTGTGTCCCTGCTAATGTGTCACAGAACGTGAGGGTAGCAGAGTTATTAACTCTGGCAGAGCAGGTATTTTTTTTTCCCAATTAAGGAAAGCAAATGGCGAAGCCAGGAGTAAAACGTAGCTGGGTGCGTCTGATTTTTAAACGTTGCACACGCAGCCGACACGTGTCCACCGCCCTTAGGACGGACAGAGGCAGGACAAATAGAATTATTTTCAGTTTTTTTCCACCAAAAGGCAGCACTGCGTATATTCAATGAACATGAGAAGTTTAATAACTGTGCTGTGTCCCTGCTAATGTGTCACAGAACGTGAGGGTAGCAGAGTTATTAACTCTGGCAGAGCAGGTATTTTTTTTCCCAATTAAGGAAAGCAAATGGCGAAGCCAGGAGTAAAACGTAGCTGGGTGCGTCTGATTTTTAACTCCTTCCCGCTCCTGGACGTACCTGGTACGTCATGGCAGCCTGGTACTTCCCGCAACATGACGTACCTGGTACGTCCTGGAGATAGCACGGGATCACATGTGATCCCGCGCTATCCCGCAGCGGGAGCCGGCTGTCAGTCACAGCCGGCGTCCCGCTCCAACAGCGGGGGGACATCGGAGATGCGCCCGCCGCTGTTAACCCCTTCCCTGCCGCGATCTAAGTAGATCGCGGCAGGGAAAGAGTTCACAGAGGGATCGCGATCCCTGTGTGTCTCCGGCCGGAACTCGCGATGTTATCGCGAGAGCCCGGCCTGTCACCATGGCAACAGGACGCCAGACACTGGCGTCCTGTATTGCCTGTGCCTATAATCGCTGTACAAGCGATAAGGCATGGCAGAGCAGTAGCTCTGCCATGCCTTATGACAGCGATCATAGGCACAGTGATGTAAGTCCCTCAGAGGGACTCAAATAGTATAAAAAAAAAGAAAAGAAAAGTGTAAAAAAAAGAAAAATGTAAAAAAAAAAATGTAAAAAACCCCTTTTTTATGCTTTTTCTAATATTAGCATAAAAAAAGGGAAAAAAAACTAAAACCCCACATATTGGGTATTGACGCGTCCGTAACGACGTGTACAAAAAGTTGAACACGCTTTTTATTTTGTACGACAAAAAGCGTAAAAAAAAACGCTAAAAAACAGAGGCAAAATGCTAATTTTTAGCATTTTGCCTCACAAAAAATGCAATAAAAGTGATCAAAAAAGCCGTACATTTCCCAAAATGGTACCAATAAAAACTACAGCTCGTCTCGCAAAAAATAAGCCCTTAAAGAGCTCCGTACATAGAAAAATAAAAAAGTTACAGGACTTTGAATGCAGCTATAGAGAAAAAAAAAAGATTTCCAAAAAAAGGGGGTTTTATTGCAAAAAAGTGTAAAAACCTAAAAAAAATATAACAATTTTGGTATCGTTGTTACCGTACCGACCCGCAGAAAAATTTTAGTGTGTCATTTATGCTGCATGATTAACGCTGTAAAAAAAAAAAAAAAATCTATGGCAGAATTGATGCGTTTTCTCTCCCTGTTATCATTAAAAAAAAAAAATAAAAAATTTACGATATTGTCTATATACCCAAAAGTGGCACCGATAAAAACTACAGATCGCCACGCAAAAAACAAGCCCTTACACGGCCGCGTCCACGGAAAAATAAAAAAGTTATGGCTTTTGAAAAATGGAGATGGAAAAATACCAATAAATCGCTTGGTCCTCAACGCCAAAATAGGCCATGTCATTAAGGGGTTAAACGTTGCACACGCAGCCGACACGTGTCCACCGCCCTTAGGACGGACAGAGGCAGGACAAATAGAATTATTTTCAGTTTTTTTCCACCAAAAGGCGGCCCTGCCTACACAATTCTTTCCCTGCAGTATCAATGGAGGGTGCAATGCTCTGTAGAGGCGATTTTGAGAAGAAAAAAAAATGCAGCACAGCTAACAGCAGCCTGGACAGTACTGCACACTGATAAATATGGCCCTAGAAAGGACCGTTGAGGTTCTTGAAGGCTACACTCACTCCTAACACTCTCCCTGCCTATGCAGCACTTCTGTCCCTAATGCCAGGTGCAACGCTCTGCAGAGGCGATTTTGAGAAAAAAAATAATTGCCACTGCTAACAGCAGCCAACACACAGCTATCAGTGGCCCTAATAATGACCTTTGGGGGGTCTTGAAGCCTACACTAACTACCAATTCTTTCCCTACAGCAGCTCCGGTACAAACAGCACTGTCCCTCATCTAACTCACACGGCATCTGAGGCGAACCGCGGGAGGGGCCGACTTTTATGTTCGGGTGACACCTGATCTTCCCAGCCACTCACAGCAGGGGGGTGGTATAGGGCTTGAACGACGCAGGGGGAAGTTGTAATGCCTTCCCTGTCTTTCAATTGGCCAGAAAAGCGCGCTAACGTCTCAGGGAAGGAAGTGAAAGTAACCCGAACACCGCATGGTGTTCGTTACGAATAACGAACATCCCGAACACCCTAATATTCGCACGAATATCAAGCTCGGACGAACACGTTCGCTCATCTCTAGTGCTTACTGATAAGTAAGGCTGCCTGTCCACGGGCGTTTTTGCATTGCGTTCCCTGCAGCAAAAATCCGTCCGTGGAGAACGCAGTGCACGCTTTCTATAGCATTGCTATGGAAAGTGCAGCCCCCCTGTCCACAAGCAGAGAATCATAGAGATTCTCCGCTCACGGCTGGCAAATCGCTGCATGCTGTGAATTGCCGCGATTCTCTGCGGTGAGCCTATCTGTCAGATAGGCTCACTGTGGAGATCAGTCTGCAGGCTCCTGCTCCCGGGTGATATTGCAACGCCCGTGGACAAGCAGCCTAAAGATGTCTACAGGTATGTATCTGCTTTACTAATATGCTAAAGGCAATTCTGCCTTGTTCCTTTATGTATCAATTGTGGTAACAAGTATGGTCATTCAGTCATTAGCATTGCTTACTTGGAGTTATAGGTTCAAATCTGACCAAGGCGACCTACACATGGGTGAGCGCAATATTGGGCCGTAAAACTAAGCCTGATATCGCGCTCGTTAATGTGTGCCTCCCATCACTTCAGTAAAGTAGCGACCCTCCGGTGCGGCTTTCAGCTGTGTCGAAGGATTGCCAAGTGTTTCCCATTGTTTTCAGTGCGAAACCTCGCATCACGCTCGCCTGCATATCGCACACCGTGCAATGTTTTTCCCTGTCTCATTGAAAACAATGGGCAATGGATTTCGAGGAAAAACGAAATATAGCACATGCTGCTCATGTATATGACTCAATTCAAAAGAGTGGGGTTCACATTTGTGTGTCTCGAAACGCACAATTCTGGCAAGATTTTTTTAGCCGTGTGAAAGCAGCCCGAGAGTAATGGCTGTATAGACTTTCTCAAAGTTGATGTTGCCCTTGATTAGATTAGGGCCCCAGCATTGCAAGGCAACACATTTATTAAAGGGGCACGTCTACCACCTTCTAAATGCTGAGAACAATGTAAGTGGAAAGCTTGACAGATGGTTTCCATTTCACTTCCTTTTTCTGATTTCCATTTTGGAGATCCGCCGCGGGATATCGCAACGCCCATGGACAGGCAGCCTAAATGGATTAGTTATTTGATGGAAAAGCTAATACACAATCTCATCATTTTGTAACCCTCCTCTTTTTCTTCACATGGCTCACATAAATTTTATGTCTTGGAATGTTAGTAGACTGGGATCACCTTGAAAAAGAGCCATGGTCTATTCACAAATATGCATACATAAACCCCATATAGTATGCTTGCAAGAAACTCATCTCACCCTGACAACTACGACCTTCTTAAATAAATCCTGGTTTCAGTGGTCCCAGCATGCTTGCCAGACCACATACTCCAGAGGATTATTTCTCCTTATACACAATACCATCAGATGGGAACCAGGTCAGATCAAATTGGACCCATAGAATGGAAGGGACCTCCAGGATCATCAGGTCCTACCCCCGCTCAATGCAGAATTCACTAAATCATCCCAGACAGATGTCTGTCCAATCTCTGTTTGAAGACTTCCATTGACGGAGAACTCACCACCTCCTGTGGCAACCTGTTCCACTCATTGATCACCTTCACCGTCAGAAAGTTTTTTTTTCTAATGTCTAATTTGAGTCTCTTTTTCAGTTTCAAAAGGCACAATATATTTTTGTAGCAGGCCAAGATTAATAATACCCCTTACTTCTATGTGAATACAACCTACCTCCTGCCTCTTTAGCCAATATAGTAGAGGGAATTTCCTTTGCTTCTTTAAGTCCTGATGAAGCCACCATATGCATGGGAGAACTAAACTTACTCATGGACCCTCTATTAGATAGGTTTGGAGAAACCCACCAAAACTATGTCCCCAATACCATTACTAGGTTAGCTGCCCTGGTAGGAAAAGTGGGGTTGATAGATTTATGGAGAGTATACCATCGTAACACCTGAAAATTCTCCTGTCCCACACAAGCACACCTTATTGCATCAACTACATTTTAGGATCCCCATCTTTATTTTCCTAAACAGAAACGTCAAATACTAACCTAGGGGTATCGCAGACCACTCTCCACTGTGGATATCATTAACATCCCCAACTATTCAATCTATAAGAAAATGCAAGATACACCCATTTTGGTTATCCCTACTTGGACCCACAGATAGATTCCCAGATTGAATACATATTTTCTTTGAATCAAACTTCCCTGAATCCGATACTATGGTAGTATGGGATACCTTCAAAACGTATTGACCTCTTGTGGCATTGTGTGGCGCAGAGTGTTGAGCTCTCACTCACGACCTGAAGGTTGTGAGTTCAATCTCCGCAGAGTTCAGATAGTCGGCTCAAGGTTGACTCAGCCTTCCATCCTTTCAAGGTCAGTAAAATGAGTACCCAGCTTGCTTGGGGGGTAATAATCAAATTACCTGAACAAGTCCCTTTCTCCATCTCATAAACTAAAAAACTACTGCCCAAAAAGTGGATGACCCTAAAGTTAAAAGTATTGAAAATTATATAAGAAATTCCCCTGAAGCTAATAAAACTAGATGGCTAAATTATGGGAGAGAATACCAACAAATCCTAAAGGAGAAAGCAAAACATTAAATATTTTTTTACCAAACAGTCAATGTTTAAATTTGGCAATCAATCCAGTAAACACATAACTCATATGGTTCGTCAAAATTCTTCCATTCCCCAATATTAAAAATACACTTACTGATTCGAATAACATACTTAACAGATTTACTCAATTTCATCAAGATTTATATTAATCCCGAGCCAGATATGAAGCTAAAGATCTTAAACCATATCTGAATAGATTTCCCTTAACTTTCAACAGAACATGCTTACTTTTTAGATCCACCTATCACTCAGGAGATAATAGCAGAAACATCCTCGACGGCCAAGAATAAGTCCCCTGGCCCAGATGGCCTTCCAATAGATGTTTAAATACAATGTAAAGAAATCTTAATCCCACGGTTACTGTTTCTCTCCCACAAAATCATGAGAGAGGGTAGATTTCCAGACACATGTAATGAAACAAATATTGTAATCCTAATAAAGCCAGACAAGAACCCTGAAGAATGTGGATCTTACAGACCCATATCCCTCCAAAATATGGACTGCGAAATCTACACTACATAATTAGTAAATAGAGTGAAACTGTTAATCCATCAGGATTTATACCTGGTAAATCAACATCAGGTGTGTACAGGTAATGCAATAAATAAAAGAAAAAGTGCTCACCCATTAACCCTTTCCAATCCAATGTCGGGCCTGCCCCGACATCATCATTTCCCTCAGCAGCTCCGATGTCGGGACAGGCCCGACACTGCAGTGCAGGAGTGCATCTGCACCTGATTATCAGACACATCGGGTGCACATGCACTCCTGCACTGATCCTCATCAAGGACCCCGAGGAGAAGGCAGAAAGAGTTTTTAACCCTTTCTGCCTTCTCCTTTACACATTACATAGCTGTCAATTAGCGCTATGTAATGCAGAGAGATTCTGGCCGGCGATCATGTGACCACCGGTGTTACCTGACCCCCAGCGGTCACATGAACGCCGAGCCGGGAGCCTGCACCATGGGGGAAATGCGGAAGTAATACTTCCACATTCTTCCTTCTGCCTCCCGGCCTGGCAATCATGTGACCACTGGGTGCCACCTGACCCCAGCGGTCACATGATCCCCGAGCCGGGAGGCAGAAGGGAGAATCCAGAAGTATTACTTCCACATTCCCCCCACGGTGCAGTGAGCACCTGCACCCTCCTGAACTCTGTCCGTTCAGGAGGGTGAAGGGAAAATGTATTTTTTCTCATCCATTCTCCCCAGCTCCAATTTATTTGGAACTGGGGAGAATGGATGAGAAAAAGTAAATAGATTGGAAAGGGTTAATGTCTGTGCTGCTCCCAGTATAGTGTCAGGATTCCATTAGGACAGTTCCGCCGTTCAGTCCAACGCGGCCATGCACATGAAATAAATGTAAAGAGCTGCTGTTTTTGAAGTGGAAATCCAAAAAAGCCTTTTTTTTATAAGAAGTGCTTACATAAAAAAGGTCTGATGCTACAGATGCTTTTTTTTGCTGTCATACACATTATGGTAAAGATCAATGGTATATATATATATCACAATGAATTACATGTTTGCAGATCGTTTCATACTATGACGGATTCTTGATCTGATTTATTATGCATTTTTTTGAAGGTTTTTTTTTCTCTTGCCATATCACATGTATCTTGGCAAATAATAATGGTACATATTTGTATTGTAACGCATCTCATGTTTTGGGGACAGCTTCATACCATAACGGATTTCAACACTATTAATATGATTCATATGAATCTTGTTCATCTTTTATAAAGATGTGCCCTGCAATAATGAGTTAGATATTCATTGACTGGACAACAAACCTGCTTGTCTTAAGGATCTCTAAACTTGATATTTCACATTACTATTAAGAGTTAACAGGTCAGCTGCTATTAATTGTTTTTAATCTGTTTAAAAAAAATGGTTGGATATTTAAGGAAGTGATGTAACTTCCCAAATTAGGTGATCAAGACTCTCTTTTACAGAGTCGAAACGCGTCCAATGTCTATGTAGCATCTGACCTTTTTTATGTAAGCACTTCTTATAATAAAGGCTTTTTTGGATTTCCACTTCAAGAACAGCAGCTCTTTACATTTATTTCGTGTACAGGTATTATAATCCAAATAGGTTTGAAACAAAACGGCTCTAGCTATCACTGACAAAACTCCTTAAAATGTAGCCTTTAATAAAGAAATATTAAAAACTAGAACATAGCGGCTTTATGCACAGACAACACAAATGATGGTCTACACAGACAGGCACTGCGTGTAATTCCTGAACAATAGTTGGTTATGTCTTAGTATGTAAGAGACATAATACCAGTTCATAGAGGAAGTAAGTACAAAGATACTAAATAGAGAAGTAGTGGTCCTTAACAAAAGTTGGGGGAAACAACCAAGAGGTATTGTTCCCTAAGATAATGCCTGTCTGCCCGTCACTTTAGACAAGTAGGCCTGTCCACTAGGGGACAGAAGTGAGGACCAATAGGCTAAATATAGGTATAGGGATAAGACCCAAAAAGATTGTACTCGAAGGTCTAATATCCCATTTGGTGCGTGAGAGTCAGACCAGAACTAGAGCTCTGGGGTCAGTATAGGCCCAATGGGGTTTGAGTTCTGGATGATTGCTCAGCACAATCGTGCGGTTCACCGAAGATGGTTATACTATGGTTCGACGCGTTTCTGTCATGTCATAGACACGACTCTTCAGGAACCTAATTAGAGAATGAACTGTAGAGAAATGATGTAGTGATAAATTTGTTAAAAGCCCTTGATGAGCCTAAAAGTGTACCTCAAAGGTGAGGACAGTGCCAAATAAAAAACTAGAGTATAGTGCCTAGTGAAAACCAAGGCACCATAGTCCCAGAAATGGTCTAGGAAAAAATGCCTTTTGTCACCTTTTTTATTTGCATTGCTCTTGAACCCTTAGCATTATTAATTAGACAAGTTCCAGATTTTCAGGGTATAACAATTGGCTGTATGCTAACAACTAGAGATGAGCGAGTGTACTCTCTAAGGCAAACTACTCGAGCGAGAAGTGCCTTATGCAAATACTTGCCCGCTCGTCTCTAAAGATTCAGGTGCCGGCGGGGGGAGCGGTGAGTTTCGTGAGTGAGCAGGGAAAAGCGGGGGGGGAGGGGGGGGAGAGTGAGAGATCCCCCCCCCCCGTTCCTCCCCGCTCTCCCCCGCCGCTCCCCACCCCCTGCTGGCACCCGAATTTTTAGAGACGAGCGGGCAGGTACTCGCATAAGGCACTACTCACTCGAGGAGTTTGCCTTAGCGATTACGCTCGCTCATCTCTACTAAGTTTATTACTTCCCAACCCAAGATTCATTTTACCATATCAGTCATAGATAAAGTTGGAATCTTCTCAGGCCTACTTATTGATTGGCAAATATCTATGTTTATGCCTCTCAATGAAAAAGGAAGGATAAAGAGTGAAGAAATCTGCCACCTCAAAATTGTACCACAATTTAAATACCTAGAAATATATATCCCCAGAGACGGCCGATATACATATCATCTAAATATCATCTGCTATTTTCTTTTCTTAAAAATTCATTTAAAGTATTGAACTCACTTCACTTATTTCTTGCCAGCGGAGGACACCTTGTACTCATACGTGAATTAGCAATTCGAATACATGACATGGCCAAAAAAAGTGACAGGATATCAAGAACTTCCATCTGAAACTCCCTTATGGAATAACAAAGGTCTTTGTCACCTTTTTCAATTTCCTGACTGAATATGGAATAATGTCGCTATCACATTTATTTATTCAAGACACCCTCAGTATCCTTCGAACAGATGCAAGAAATTTATGATTTCAACAAGTTCTTTCAACTATGACATGCTATATGTATTCAATTTCCATAACCATGTCCAACCATCTCCTCATATCCTTTTAATAAGGATCTTACATACACAAGGTACTAAAGGTCTAATCTCCCATCTATACACTTATTTAATAAGATCTAAATTTTCATCCACATGGCTGAAGATAGAAGACAAATGGAGGTCCTTTATACCGAATCTTACGGATGAAGATTGGTCTAACTCTATGGAATCACATTTGATTGTCTATCCAGCTGCAAATAATAAACTAATTCAACTTTACATTTTACATCAATGCTATCAAAAGGTGCATTTACACCACAAAGATGATCGCTCAAAGGATGGCTTTTGAGCAATCATTTTGCATAAACTACTACTTGGTCCTAATGCCACTTAGTACCAAGTTGTAGCGTGTGAGCCGCTGGGAGCTGTAATCAGTAGAGATGAGCGAGCACCAAAATGCTCGGGTGCTCGTTACTCGAGACGAACTTTTCGCGATGCCCGAGGGTTCGTTTCGAGTAACAAACCCCATTGAAGTCAATGGGCGACCCGAGCATTTTTGTATATCGCCGATGCTCGCTAAGGTTTTCATTTGTGAAAATCTGGGCAATTCAAGAAAGTGATGGGAACGACACAGAAACGGATAGGGCAGGCGAGGGGCTACATGTTGGGCTGCATCTCAAGTTCACAGGTCCCACTATTAGGCCACAATAGCGGCAAGAGTGCCCCCCCCCAACAATTTTTACTTCTGAAAAACCCTCATTAGCAATGCATACCTTAGCTAAGCCCCACACTACCTCCAACAAAGCACAATCACTGCCTGCATGACACTCCGCTGCCACTTCTCCTGGGTTACATGCTGCCCAACCCCCCCCCCCCCCCTCGCACGACCCTGCGTCCGCAGCGCACACCAAAGTGTCCCTGCGCAGCCTTCAGCTGCCCTCATGCCACACGCTGGCCTCATAGCCACACCACCCTCATGTCTATTTATAAGTGCGTCTGCCATGAGGAGGAACCGCAGGCACACACTGCAGATGGTTGGCACAGCCAGGCAGCGACCCTCTTTAAAAGGAGCAGGGCGATAGCCCATAATGCTGTACAGAAGCAATGAAAAATCCAATCCTGTGCCACCTCCATCAGGAGCTGCACACGTGGGCATAGCAATGGGGAACCCATGTGCCACACACTATTCATTCTGTCAAGGTGTCTGCATGCCCCAGTCAGACCAGGGTTTTTTATAAAAAGTCACAGGCAGGTACAACTCCGCAATGCGAATTCCGTGTGCACCCACAGCATGGGTGGCTCCCTGGAACCCACCGGCTGTACATAAATGTATCCCATTGCAGTGCCCTGGACAGCAGAGCTAACGTCAGATTAAATGCAGGTGGGCTTCGGCCCACACTGCATGCCCCAGTCAGACCGGAGTTTTTTAGAAGTAGACACAGGCAGGTACAACTCCCTATTGTGAAGTCCGTGTGGACCCACAGCATGGGTGGCTCCCTGGAACCCACCGGCGGTACATAAATAAATCCCATTGCAGTGCCCAGCACAGCTGAGGTAACGTCAGGTTTAATGCAGGTGGGCTTCGGCCCACACTGCATGCCCCAACCTGACCGGGGTTTTTAATTCATAGACACAGGCAGGTACAACTCCCTATAGTGAAGTCCGTGTGGACCCACAGCATGGGTGGTTCCCTGGAACCCACCGGCGGTACATAAATAAATCCCATTGCAGTGCCCAGCAAAGCTGAGGTAACGTCAGGTTTAATGCAGGTGGGCTTCGGCCCACACTGCATGCCCCAGTCAGACTGGGGTTCTTTAGAAGTGGACACATGCAGTTACAACTCTGTGTGGACCGACAGCATGGGTGGGTCCCAGGAAGCCACCGGCGGTACATAAATATATCCCATTGCAGTGCCCTGGACAGCAAAGCTAACGTCAAATTACATGTAGGTGGGCTTCGGCCCACACTGCATGCCCCGGTCAGACTGGGGTTCTTTATAAGTAGACACATGCAGTTACAACTCCGTGTGGACCGACAGCATAGGTGGGTCCCAGAAGCCATCAGCGGTACATAAATATATCCCATTGCATTGCCCAGCACAGCTGAGGTAAAGTCCGTATAAATGCAGGTGGTCTTCGGCCCACACTGCATGCCCCAGTCAGAGTGGTAATATGTACCTTAACAGTAACCGCGTTGGTGGGAATGTGGTGGCGACTGCGGACCTAGTAGCGCGGTTTTATTTAGTTGGTTTTCGGAATGTGGCCAGGATTAAGTGGGCCGTGGCGGGGGGATGGTGGGGGGGCTCTCTTGTTGTGTCGGTAAAGGTGAAATTCTTGGACTGCCACCAGACGGACCAATGCAAAGGTATTTGCCAAGAATGTTTTCATTGTTGGAGGAGGAGGGGGATGTTTTTGAGGCACTACATGTCCTCTCCACGTGTCCATGGTTATATGCACCTTAACAGTAACCGCGTTGGTGGGAAATGGCCTCGCCACCATCATGTCTTTGGGAAGCCTCCGTTTCCACACCCCAGTGACATAGCATTAGCAGCGGTATAGGTAGAGCCCAGAATTAGTAACATTTCAGCGGTAGCATTAGGGACAGGCCCCAATAACATATCACTAGCAGCATTATAGGGGGAGCACAGTATTAGTTCCATTTCAGTAGTAGTAGCAGTCCAGACAGGCCCCAGTAACATATCACTAGCAGCAGTATAGGGGGAGCACAGTCTTAGTTCCATTTCAGTAATAGTTACAGTCAAGACAGGCCCCAGTAACAATTCCGAAGCAGCAGTATAGGGGGAGCACAGTATTAGTTCCATTTCAGTAGTAGCAGCAGTCAAGACAGGCCACAGTAACATTCCCGTTGCAGCAGTTTAGGGAGATAACAGTCTCTTTCACATTTCAGTAGTTGCAGTATAGACAAGGCCCCAGTTACATTTATGTAGCAAAAGTGTAGGCCAACCTTACACACCTTGCTGTACCATGAGTGCAGGCGAAGCCCATAAAAATTACTAGGATTACACTGTAGGCGAGGGCCCAAAAAAATTGGTGTACCAACAGTACTAATGTACCTCAGAAAAATTGCCCATGCCCAACCAAGAGGGCAGGTAAAACCCATTAATCACTTTGGTTAATGTGGCTTAATTTGTAACTAGGCCTGTAGGCAGCCCAGTTAAAATAAAAATTGGTTCAGGTGCAAGTTTCAACGCTTTAATGAGAATTGAAACGTATAAACATTGTTTACATAAGTAATATGACTGAGCCTTGTGGGCCTAAGAAAAATTGCCCGTTCGGCGTGATTACGTGAGGTTTCAGGAGGAGGAGCAGGAGGAGGAGGATGAATATTATACACAGATTGATGAAGCTAAAAGGTCCCTGTTTTTGATGGTGATAGAGAACGATGCTTCCATCCGCGAGTGCAGCCTACGTATTGTTTAGGTAGCGCTGCTGTCCGCTGGTGGAGAAGAGAAGTCTGGGGAAATCCAGGCTTTGTTCATCTTGATGAGTGTAAGCCTGTCAGCACTGTCGGTTGACAGGCGGGTACGCTTATCTGTGATGATTCCCCCAGCCGCACTAAACACCCTCTCTGACAAGACGCTAGCCGCAGGACAAGCAAGCACCTCCAGGGCATACAGCGCGAGTTCAGGCCACGTGTCCAGCTTCGACACCCAGTAGTTGTAGGGGGCAGAGGCGTCATGGAGGACGGTCGTGCGATCGGCTACGTACTCCCTCACCATCCTTTTACAGTGCTCCCGCCGACTCAGCCTTGACTGGCGAGCGATGACACAGTCTTGCTGGGGAGCCATAAAGCTATCAAAGGCCTTGGAGAGTGTTCCCCTGCCTGTGCTGTACATGCTGCCTGATCTCCGCGCCTCCCCTGCTACCTGGCCCTCGGAACTGCGCCTTCTGCCACTAGCGCTGTCGGATGGGAATTTTACCATCAGTTTGTCCGCCAGGGTCCTGTGGTATAGCATCACTCTCGAACCCCTTTCCTCTTCGGGTATGAGAGTGGAAAGGTTCTCCTTATACCGTGGGTCGAGCAGTGTGTACACCCAGTAATCCGTAGTGGCCAGAATGCGTGTAACGCGAGGGTCACGAGAAAGGCATCCTAACATGAAGTCCGCCATGTGTGCCAGGGTACCTGTGCACAACACATGGCTGTCCTCACTAGGAAGATCACTTTCAGGATCTTCCTCCTCCTTAGGCCATACACGCTGAAAGGATGACAGGCAAGCAGCATGGGTACCCTCAGCAGTGGGCCAAGCTGTCTTTTCCCCCCTCCTCCTCATGCTCCTCCCCCTCCTCCTCCTCCTCCTCAACGCGCTGAGATATAGACATGAGGGTGCTCTGACTATCCAGCAACATACTGTCTTCCCCCGCCTCCGTTTCCGAGCGCAAAGCGTCTGCCTTTATGTTTTGCAGGGAACTTCTCAAGAGGCATAGCAGAGGAATGGTGACGCTAATGATTGCAGCATCGCCGCTTACCATCTGGGTAGACTCCTCAAAGTTTCCAAGGACCTGGCAGATGTCTGCCAACCAGGCCCACTCTTCTGTAAAGAATTGAGGAAGCTGACTCCCACTACGCCACCCAAGTTGGAGTTGGTATTCCACTATAGCTCTATGCTGCTCATAGAGCCTGGCCAACATGTAGAGCGTAGAGTTCCACCGTGTGGGCACGTCGCACAGCAGTCGGTGCAGTGGCAGATTAAACCAATGTTGCGGGGTGCGCAGGGTGGCAGCGTCCGTCTTGGACTTGTGGAAATGTGCGCAGAGCCGGCGCACCTTTCCGAGCAGGTCTGACAAGCGTGGGTAGCTTTTCAGAAAGCGCTGAACCACCAAATTAAAGACGTGGGCCAGGCATGGCACGTGCGTGAAGCTGCCGAGCTGCAGAGCCGCCACCAGGTTACGGCCGTTGTCACACACGACCATGCCCGGTTGGAGGTTCAGCGGCGAAAGCCAGCGGTCGGTCTGCTTTGTCAGACCCTGCAGCAGTTCGTGGGCCGTGTGCCTCTTCTCTCCTAAGCTAAGTAGTTTCAGCACGGCCTGCTGACGCTTGCCCACCGCTGTGCTGCCACGCCGCGCGACACCGACTGCTGGCGACATGCTGCTGCTGACACATCTTGATTGCGAGACAGAGGTTGCGTAGGAGGAGGAGGAGGAGGAGGGTGGTTTAGTGGAGAAAACATACACCGCCGCAGATACCAGCACCGAGCTGGGGCCCGCAATTCTGGGGGTGGGTAGGACGCGAGCGCTCCCAGGCTCTGGCTCGGTCCCAGCCTCCACTAAATTCACCCAATGTGCCGTCAGGGAGATATAGTGGCCCTGCCCGCCTGTGCTTGTCCACGTGTCCGTTGTTAAGTGGACCTTGGCAGTAACCGCGTTGGTGACGGCGCGTACAATGTTGCGGGAGACGTGGTCGTGCAGGGCTGGGACGGCACATCGGGAAAAGTAGTGGCGACTGGGAACCGAGTAGCGCGGGGCCGCCGCCGCTGCCATCATGTTTTTGAAAGCCTCCGTTTCCACAAGCCTATACGGCAGCATCTCCAGGCTGATCAATTTGGCTATGTGCACGTTTAACGCTTGAGCGTGCGGGTGCGTGGCGGCGTACTTGCGCTTGCGCTCAAACAGTTGCGCTAGCGACGGCTGGAGGCTGCGCTGAGAGACATTGCTGGATGGGGCCGAGGACAGCGGAGATGAGGGTGTGGGTGCAGGCCAGGAGACGGTAGTGCCTGTGTCCTGAGAGGGGGGTTGGATCTCAGTGGCAGGTTGGGGCACAGGGGGAGAGGCAGTGGTGCAAACCAGAGGCGCTGAACGGCCTTCGTCCCACCTTGTGGGGTGCTTGGCCATCATATGTCTGCGCATGCTGGTGGTTGTGGCTCCACGGCTGATCTTGGCGCGACAAACCTTGCACACCACAGTTCGTTGGTCGTCTGCACTCTCAGTGAAAAACTGCCACACCTTTGAGCACCTCAGCCTCTGCAGGGTGGCATGGCGCGAGGGGACGCTTTGGGAAACAGTTGGTGGATTATTCGGTCTGGCCCTGCCTCTACCCCTGGCCATCGCACTGCCTCTTCCAACCTGCCCTGCTGCTGCACTTGCCTCCCCCTCTGAAGACCTGTCCTCAGTAGGCTTAGCAAACCAGGTGGGGTCAGTCACCTCATTGTCCAGCTGCTCTTCCTCCGAATCCTCTGTGCGCTCCTCCCTCGGACTTACTGCAATTACTACTACCTGAGTGATAGACAACTGTGTCTCATCGTCATCGTCCTCCTCACCCACTGAAAGCTCTTGAGACAGTTGCCGGAAGTCCCCAGCCTCATCCCCCGGACCCCAGGAACTTTCAAAAGGTTGGGCATCGGTCACGACAAACTCCTCCGGTGGGAGAGGAACCATTGCTGCCCATTCTGGGCAGGGGCCCGAGAACAGTTCCTGGGAGTCTGCCTGCTCCTCAGAATGTGTCATTGTAATGGAGTGAGGAGGCTGGGAGGAAGGAGGAGCAGCAGCCAGAGGATTCAGAGTTGCAGCAGTGGACGGCGTAGAACTCTGGGTGGTCGATAGATTACTGGATGCACTTTCTGCCATCCACGACAGGACCTGCTCACATTGCTCATTTTCTAATAAAGGTCTACTGCGTGGACCCATTAATTGTGAGATGAATCTGGGGACGCCAGAAACGTGCCTCTCTCCTAATCCTGCAGCAGTCGGCTGCGATACACCTGGATCAGGAGCTCGGCGTGTGCCCACACCCTGACTTGGGCCTCCGCGTCCTCGCCCGCGTCCACGTCCTCTAGGCCTACCCCTACCCCTCAGCATGGTGTATTACGAGTAGAGCAGAAACAGAACGCTGTAATTAAATGTGACGCTTATTGTCCGGTGGTTGGAGGCTGACTTCGCTTACGGAACGCACAGCAGAGCCAGGAAACAATTTTGCGCATGCCTGTAGTGAGACATAGGTGCGTATGACTCAGCTACTGGAATTCACAGCGCAGAAGCAGTCAAGTGGCCAAAGGGCAATGGTAGGCCTTAAGTATTTTGCTTCACTTTTTTTAAATGGTGAGCTGAAACACCAGACAGATAGTGTATGCAGCGTATATTATGTATACTGTTTCCCTCTGGCGCTATGACGGCGGTGATGTAACGGGCACAGCAGAGCCAGGAATCAATTTTGCGCAAGTCTGCTGTAACACTTAGCTGCGTATTAATTAGGACTACTACCCCCAGCAGACACGCAGTACACTGAAGATGGTCACAGGCAGCCCAAATATAGTATTTTTCCCAAATTTTTTTGAAAAAGCCCACTGCCTATATAGACAGTATATCTCTTTTACCTTTCCCACTATCCCTGCCTCGCCAGTACTGCCCCTATACTCTGCACAATGACTGCAGACTGAGGACGCAATGGTCTGCACGCCCGATATACAAAAAAAAATAAAATTGTGCAACACTGCTAAAAGCAGCCTCAACAGTACTGCACACGGTCAGATGTGGCCCTAAGAAGGACCGTTGGGGTTCTTGAGGCCTAAAATAACACCTAACGCTCTCCCTATAGCAGCATCAGCAGCACTTTCCCTGATCTATGTCAGAATGCATCTGTGGCGAGCCGCGGGCGGGGCAGATTTTAATACTCGGGTGTCACCTGATCTCCCCAGCCACTCACTGCAGGGGGGTGGGATAGGGCTGGAATGTCACAGGAGGAAGTTGTAATGCCTTCCATGTCTTTCTATTGGCCAGAAAAGCGCGCAAATGTCTCAGAGATGAAAGTGAAAGTAACTCGAACATCGCGTGGTGCTCGTCTCGAGTAACGAGCATCTCGAACACCCTAATACTCGAACGAGCATCAAGCTCGGGCGAGTACGCTCGCTCATCTCTAGTAATCAGGGAACACACCTCCCACTGTTACTTGATTACTTTTGCTTTGTTCTGCCGGCGGGGCTGACAGCTGAGACAAAGCAATCAGCTGTTATTAGCTCTTCTTCAGCAGAACACAGGGTTCGGTCCTCTTATCAGCTGTTCTGCTGAACCATAGTTTTCAGGCAGAACTAAACTTCATAGTTCGGTTGAACAGTGAAAAATGGGCACATTTATCGCTCAAAAGATGGCCTTTTTGTGAATTTTGAGTGATAATCGTGTCTAAATGGGCCTTAGCTCCTACTAAACTACATCACATGGGGAGATGATCAACATTTCAATACCATAGATGTTTAATACCCGATGCGGATTTTTTTTCACCTAATGTGGAATTGTATTGAGATTCAATCTTTCTGGATTGAAGTGACAGACTTAAAGGGGTTGTCCCGCGCCGAAACGGGTTTTTTTTTTTTTTTTTAACCCCCCCCCCCCCGTTCGGCGCGAGACAACCCCGATGCAGGGATTAAAAAAACAACCCGCACAGCGCTTACCTGAATCCCGGCGGTCCGGCGTCTTCACACTCACCTGCTGAAGATGGCCGCCGGGATCCTCTGTCTCCGTGGACCGCAGGGCTTCTGTGCGGTCCATTGCCGATTCCAGCCTCCTGATTGGCTGGAATCGGCACGTGACGGGGCGGAGCTACACGGAGCCGGCATTCTGCACGAGCGGCCCCATAGAAGACTGCAGAAGACCCGGACTGCGCAAGCGCGGCTAATTTGGCCATCGGAGGGCGAAAATTAGTCGGCTCCATGGGAACGAGGACGCTAGCAACGGAACAGGTAAGTAAAAAACTTTTTGTAACTTCTGTATGGCTCATAATTAATGCACAATGTACATTACAAAGTGCATTAATATGGCCATACAGAAGTGTATAGACCCACTTGCTGCCGCGGGACAACCCCTTTAAGGCCCATTTACACTGGATGACTGTCGGGCAAACGATGCCCGACACTCATCCCTGTGTGTACTCGCTCCCATGCTGCTGCACAAGGGCGAGTATCGCTGGCTCACACAGCAGGAGGGCCGGGCCGGCTGGAGGAGATTTCACTCCTCGCTCTCCTCCACTCCTCTCCATTCACTCAACACTCTGCATAAAATCCTGAACGATGATCGTTCAGTGTAAACAGCTGCATTCAGTACTGAACAGCCGCTTTATAAAGTGAACGGAGAAGGGCGGGGAAGAGCGGAAAGAGAAATATCCTCCAGCTGTCCCAGCCCCTCTGCTGAGTGAGCCAGCAATACTCACTCCTGTGCAGTAGCACGGGAGCGAGTACAAACAGGGACGAGTGTAGGGCATCGTTTGCCTGACAGTCATCCTGTGTAAATGGGCCTTTACGTAGCTAATTAGTTGGTATCCCTATTCCAGAAAGGCCCCAGGGCTGCCTTAGCAGACTGCCTATCAAGCCATCCCCGTGGGCTGGCTTGATAGACTGCCTGTGAAAAAGCAGTATGACGTAATGCTATAGCATTAAGTCATACTGCAGGAGCGATCAAAGCATTGCATGTTAAAGTCCCCCAGGGGGACTTCAAAGTAAAGTAAAAAAAAAATCAATAAAGTTTTTTTAATTGTAAAAAAAAAAAAGTTATAAAAATTTAAATCACCCCCCTTTTGCCATATCTATTATTAAAAAATCTAAAAAATAAAATAAAAATATGTATTTGGTATCGCCGCGTCCGCAAAAGTCCGATCTATGAAACTAATGCATTATTTTTCCTGCATGGTGAACGTCGTCCGAAAAAAAAAATAAAGAACGCCAGAAATACACTTTTTTTGTTACCCTGTCTCCCAGAAAAAACGCAATAAAAAGCGATCAAAAAATCGTATGTATTCCAAATTGATACTATCGGATACTACAGGACATCCCGCAAAAAATGAGCCCTTGCTCAACTACGTCGACAAAAAAATAAAAAAGTTATTGCGCGCAGAAGATGACCGCAGAAAATAATTGAAAAAAATTAAATATCTTTTAAAAAAAAGTACAAGTACTACAGCAAAAAAAATACTATATAAGTTTGTTATCGTAGTAATCGTACTGAACCATAGAATTAAAATATCAGGTCGTTTTGGTTGCAGTTTGTGCGCTGTAGAAACAGGACGCACCGAAAGATGGTGGAATGTTGTTTTTTTTCCATTTCTCTCTGCCATTGAAAAATACAACTCATCCCGCAAAAAACAAGCCCTCATACAGCGACGTCGATGGATAAATAAAGGAACTACTTTTTATAGACCATAAGACAATAGCAATGGACAGAAGACCCCCAACTCGAGCTCAATGGCATAACATGGTCATGATTATTTCTTATGAAAAAAGTGTTTTCATAAACAGGAAATGTCCTAAAAAATTCCACAAGATATGGGATATGTGGTGTAACTCTCTAAATACAGCTTTTACTCAAAATTCTTTCCAAGACTTATTAGAACATCTAGCAATGTAATATAAAACATCCTTCAGGCTTTTTGATGCACCACACTTTGACCCCTTTGCTTTACCTTAGGCTTCATTCCCACGAGCGCATATACGGCGCATTTTCACACCTGGGCGCATATACGGTACCCATGTGAAGCATTGGTTTCCAATGCAGCCGTTCACATGGGCGAATATACGCCGCGTAAATACACCGGCAGTGCAAAAAAAAGAACATATACATGGCCGGCGCATATGCGCTCAGCCAAAACATAGTTCTGGAACTATGTTTTGCCCAATATACGCCGGCCAGTCCTATAGAATCTGCAAAAAGCTTACAGGTGCCTCTATATACACAGTGGAAGGCATCCCGAGGATTTTGGCAGAGCGAGGCTTTTCCAGGGTGCGGCTTATTTTTTTAGCTAAAAACGACACTCGCGGTCGTGTGAATGGACAAGAAAACGCAGGCTGTGATCGCGGAAAAACGCCCATTCAGACGCTCATATGGAGCAGGCGTAAAAACGCAGTCTCCGTATATGCGTTTGTGGGAAAGAGCCCGTAGGTGGATGATTTTGGTGTCCTTAGATTTGTGGCACCCTCACTACTGTCGTAAAATCATCAAATTTGAGTTTAATATATTGGGTGACCTGTCAGGCGACTTGAAAGTTACAATATTAACTTAAGCGGCACTGCTGTTCTTCAGCGCTAGGCAGAGTGAAGCATTGCTAAGCGCCATTCATAGCAAGCCACGGACAGCGAATATTTGAAACAGAATCCTCCGTGAGCCACACCAGTCGGGGACTGCGAGTAGTAATGGTGCCTTATACTGCAGGTGGCAGGGATCGGGGGAGAGATGGGGACAGCAGGGTGGCTGCGAATAGTAGCAGTTCCTTCTACAGCAGGGATCAGGGGTGGGACGGAAGCCACTGCCTTAATCCCTGTGTAAGGGCTAACACTGTGGCCTTCGCCCCGACCCTGGTGTATTCTGGCGGGCGCTAACTGGAAACCCCTATATAAAAGGAGCTTAGCTGTGGAGGATGCAATGGTTATTTTAAATATCCCGCTAGAAGCAGGCGAATGGAGTGATTGGTTGGTACGGTGAATTAGCCTGATTGGGCAGGAGGGATAAGGGGCAGGGCCGGCAGAAAATTCAAACCTGTGTAGGCATGCAGAGTGATCAGCTGTGTCAGAGGCGGTTGGGAACAAAGTGGAGGGGAGCGATAATAATGGGAAGATGGATAGGAAGGAAAGACGATAAATGGTACGGGTCAGGGAAAGCATCAAAATATGTGTGCAAGTGTAGGTGGTGGAGAAGGGGCCAAATAGACGGAAAGAATGGCGGGGAGGGAGAGTGGGGAAGGTTATGAGCAGTAGGAAGTAGGGGGGGGGGGAAGGAGCCACATTTTTGATTGATGTAGTGAACATCGGGTCAATCTGGTTTCATGTCCTTCTTCTGTTCACATATATCCTGGACCTCTAATTTTCTCCATTTCTCTTTCCCCTTCCCTCCTAAGAACAATCGGCATCCTAATCAGAATTCTTTGTATCTTGAGATTGAAGTTTTCCTAATATACTCTATAAGTTTGAATCTGTTACACCTTTTATACTTATTGTAAATCCTAATACCTTGTAAATGCATTTATATTAGAGGACCAGGTTATTCTTCAAAAAACAAGTAAAAAATAATGATGCCAGAAATGTACATTTCCGTGAAGATGCATGGAGATGCTGGGAAATATCTAGAACATCAGGAAATGCCAGAGTTAGTAAATTCTCCCTATCGATTTTGTCTTGCATTCGGCATACTTCCCAACTTTTATTGAATGGAAAGGGGAACACATTAGATAACAAGGCACATTTTTTTGTTCAGCCATGCCTCTAACCTCCCCTGATCCCCACCCAATTACACCCTGCTCCCTCCTTCATATAATGACTTACTGTATATTCCCTAAGTCTTAAGTCCTGTATCACCTGTGAGTGTCACTGTGGTGAATGCAATCAGTAGATGGGCACCACACACCCGTTTAGAGTCAGCTAGGTGGCTCTACCCATAGATCCATGCCACCCATGCTTTACAGACTTACGGTGCATTTACATTATCGTTCGGATCTCCACGATTCAGCAGAATTTGAATGATTATTATCATTCAGTGTAAATGCATGCCCCGACTGAATGATGAACGAGGAGTGTTTCACTTTTCAAGTTTTTGCATGCAGAACCTATCACTTATGAATGACTGCCCGCTTACTGTGAATGGAGGCGGGGGACATGGAGGGGGGTGGGCAACGATCCAAGGCCTGCTCCGCCTCCATTCCCTACCGCACCACCATCAAGTCAGTGATGCTCGTTCCCTTGTAAAACCACACAAGAATAATTATCGCTTGGGCAGCCTGTTGGGTATCTGTTGCCCGACAGATCGTCCCGTGTAAAAGCACCCAAATGCTAGTCACATGCTATATGAAGTCTTGACACCTAGGGACATACAGTTGCTGACAGTGCAGTGATAGGGTGAGAGGAGTGTGACCACAAAAAGGAGAAGATGCTGAGCAACCCTCCTCCAGGCCTTCTGGGACAGCACCTGAAAAGCAGGAATGTCCCGCTGGAGCTGGGACGGTTGGGAGGTATGCCTTTGGACCCCCCCCAGACACCAGGACCCACCTGTGACTGCTACCTCATGGTACACATAGAGCAGGGGTGTCAAACTCATTTTCACGGAGAGCCACATCAGCCTTATGGTTGCCTTCAAAGGGCCGATTCTAATTGTAAGACTGTATAGTAAGGGCTTGTTCACAGTTTTAGTCCCCCTAATACGCAGTGAATAGAACCCATTGATTTCAATGCATTAGTTGACATGAGCATATTATGCACCGCAATACACCATTCAAGTGAATGGGCCGGTGTAAATATGCAGTGAATATGCAGGTAACCTGTGTATTTGTGCACCAACTCAATGGGCCAGTCTGTGTTCTTTTTTGCATGTGCTAATATGCAGTGTATTTACACAATAAAAACATCCTAGAGCTGCTCAGTAGTAATAGTGTTCCCACAGTGGCTGCCATAGTAACAGTGACCCCCATAGTGGCCCCAGTAGTAATAGTGCTCCATGGTGGCCCCAGTAGTAGTAGTGTCCCTTATATTGGCCCCAGTAGTAACAGAGTTCTCTATATTGGCTCTAGCAGTAACAGTGACCCCCATAGTGGCCTCAGTAGTCATAGTGTCCTCACAGTGGCTGCAGTAGTAACAGCACAGTGGCCTCAGTAGTAATAGTGACCCCCGTAGTGTCACCATTAGTGATAGTGTCTCCCATAGTGGCCCCAGTAGTAGTAGTGTCCCCTTTATTGGCCCCAGTAGTAAGTGTTCCCTATATTGGCTCTAGTACTAATAGTCACCCCCATTGTAGTCTCCATAGTAATACCCACCCCCTATTGGCCTGTGGCCAGGCAGCATCCCTACATGCATTTCACTCACCCAGTTTGCCGCTCCAATCCAGCGGCAGTGGCTGCTGAGTCTTTGACTGCTGACTTTTCACCTTGGCATGTGCGCTGCATACAGGACGGCATACGCAGACATCGGGGAAAGAGGTCAGTGGTCCCTGCTGCTGCACTATAGCTGCAGGCGGGGTGCATAAAATGGCTGTTAGGTGTGCTGCACAGCCAGCGGGCCACATAAAATGAGGTGGCGGGTCGGATTAGGAAGCATTAGATATGCCCACAGGCCATCTTGTGATGCATCTGATTGTATTACCCGTTGCTTTGATCAACATTACCGAGAGCTGAAATTTTCATCAGACAGCTTATATGTAACGTAGGATGAGAACTGGAGTCCTAAGTGTGTTGGATGTGTTGTATGTGTATGAGGTGTGTGATGAAAATGATCGTCACTAGAGATGAGCGAGCGTACTTGCCAAGGCAAACTACTCGAGCGAGTAGTGCCTTATGCGAGTACCTGCCTGCTCATCTCTAAAGATTCGGGTGCCGGCGGGGGTGAGCGGCGAGTTGTGGGAGTGAGCAGGGAGGAGCGGGGGGGAGAGAGTGAGGGAGAGATCTCCCCCCCCATTCCTCCCGAATCTTTAGAGACGAGCGGGCAGGTACTCGCATAAGGCACTACTCGCGCGAGTAGTTTGCCTTAGCGAGTACGCTTGCTCATCTCTAATCGTCACTCATCTTTCTGTGTCAATCTGCCACCTTTCTGTTCTGGGGAAAGTTAAGTTGATTTAGGCAGATGGTTAAGTGTATTTCCTGCCAAGCAGTATTCACTCCACTGCCTTGTATGCCTATACTGGAGGGGTCTTTGATGTTCCTTCCTTTAGGAACCAGCAAGGTAGCCCTTTGTTGGGGTAATAATGAAGTTACCAAGTTACAAGGGTATGTCCATTGTTCATATTCCTTCACCATTATCTCCCATTCAGTGTCCAACCCACAAACCCAGACCTTGTGGAATGGAGACCTAATACTGTTATTAATCATAGGAGGAACTAATAACGAGGATTATGGATTATCCAAAGTTATATTTTCAGAACCACAAGCAGACCACTGACGCAACCCATGGAATCACTCATCTGCAAAGCTAATCATCTGTCGCATATCATGTTTGGTATCCAAGAGTAGGTAAATTCATGATATGAAACATGGTGGCCATAGCTACCCTATTGGAGGGCTTTCTAGAGAAATATGGCCAAAATGTTGAGTAGATCCGGAAGATCTGTGGATCTACTCCCCCAGCCCATTGATGACATCAAAGTTGAGGACTGCAAAGGTGTGACTTAAAAGAGTCTTTTAACCCTTTCTAATCCATTGTCTGACATCTTCTAACATTGGAGTTGTTGAAGCTTCAATCAGAATGTAGGAAGATGTCTGACAGGTCACTCTTGCCATCTATTGCCAGCCACTCCGCTGTCAGAGCCTCTCTGGCGCACCCACACTGGCTTTAGCCAGCAGATGGCACCGTTGTATAACAGCAAAAAGAGAGAGCCTTTTAGGAAACCAGAATTCAAAATTGGATTGGAAAGGGTTAAACTAAGGGGACCCCTTCCCTAAATTGTCAGACGTAGGAGTGGCATCTAAATGCTGGCCTGTCTCTATTCCTCATGTTCCTCAGCCATTACATAGACTGGTATTTTCTATTATTTTATTCCTTTTTATTTGCATACGGTTTTGTCTGTATTTGCTCCTTACTAGAGATGAGCGAGTATACTCGCTAAAGGCAATTGCTCGAGCGAGCATTGCCTTTAGCGAGTATCTCCCCGCTCGAGACGGAAGGTTCGGGTGGCGGCAGCGGGCAGGGAGCTGCGGGGGAGAGCGGGCGGAACGAAGGGGAGATCTCTCTCTCCCTCTCTCTCCCCCGCTCCCTCCTGCTGACAGCCGCTACTCACCGCTCCACCGTGCCGGCACCCGAACCTTCCATCTCGAGCGGGGAGATACTCGCTAAAGGCAATGCTCGCTTGAGCAATTGCCTTTAGCGAGTATACTCGCTCATCTCTACTCCTTACCCTTCTGTAAATATCTCCTTTTGTATATTTTTATCTTTGCACTGCTAACCCTTTTTAAAATAAACTTTATTTTTGCCCTTGAATGCTTTAAGTGATCCATAACCCGGAAGTGTGATAATTGTGTATCGGCTGGTGGATACCAAGGTCGCTGACCTACTTGTGGTGGCAGTGAAGGGTGTTGGGGGTGCTAGGTCATGCACGGTGCGATATGGGCTCCATCTTGCACGTATGCAGGATCTGGGGAGCTGGAAATAAGTCAGTCCTGCGGTCTGCCCCTGGGTGCCGTAAGTCACAGGTCGGTGACTGTCAGACCCATAAACCCTGTCATCTGTAACACTGTGTTTTCGAGTCTATGAGGACTGCACTACAGATCTGCAGTATATACCTCAAGCAGGTGGATGTCTCGTGATGGCACAATGGGGACGTTTGATGTTTGAGCGATCATCTTTCAGTGTAAATAGGGCTTTACTCTGATGCTGCGTCACTCATTCACTCCAGTGACACAGTTTTTGGCCTTTTATGAACCATTCTTGGAGGTTCAGGGAGTGGGCAGGGCTTCAGTCCTCTCTATTCCCTATCATAAGGTAGTATTAGGGTGGTGAAAAGTTACTCTTGTCACTACTGATGTCACGGAAAGAGTAGACCCTCCTCGTGGCAGCACTCCACTTCCTGTCTCCTCGGATTAGTCACATAGCCAAAGGTGGCAGGGTCTTTTGCTATGTAAAAAGAAAAAATACATAAAAACTTTTCTCCCTGTGCAAAATACATAATCAGTATCTCTAAAACAGTAACGACCCATGATGTACAATTAATGCATTATTTATTTCACATGGTGGATGCATGTAGATGCCAAAAAAACAATGGCATAATTGCATTTATGTGTTCATTCTTCCTCAAAAACAAGCAGTTAATCCCTTAGTGACCAAGCCTGTTTGTGCCTTAGTGACGGAGCCAGATTTTGGAAATCTGACATGTGTCACTTTAACATACAATAACTCCGTAAAGGTTCTGCATATACAAGAGATGCTGACATTCTTTTTCGCCACATGTTGTACTTCATTTAGCTGGTAAAAATAGACCGATAGAATTTGTGTTTATTTATTAAAAGTGCCAAAATTGGGAAAATTTGGAAAAAATTTTCAACTGTAATATCTCAAACGTGTGCAAACATACTATACAAATTATTGATAACATATATATTTCCATCAGTTTACTTTATTTTGGACTCACATTTGAAAAACTTTAGGTTTTTTTAAGCATTTAGGGGACGTAAAAATTTAGTATTACTTTTCAACATTTTGAGGAACACTTTGTTTTTCTACACCAAGCCAAGACTGCTCATTTAATGTGGCCCGCAGCATGCCGATGGCCGCTCACCACTGAAGCAATTGCAGGCTGGGGTGCCGCAACTCCCGCTGGTAATCACGCTATTAGCGCTGATCCCGGCACACACTCTGACGTCAGTGTGCAGCCAGGATCCTCCTACCCTGAGTCCCTTGCTCCTCAGTTCCGTAGGAGAGGACTCAGGGAGTAAGCGCTCCAGGCTACACACTGACGTCAGTGTGCACCTGGACTCAGCGCAAGCAGAGGGGGAGCAGTGCTGACAGCAAGGAGGAGGTAAGTATATGGGTTGGTGGGAGGAACTATTTTTACTTAGGGGGGTTAATATTACTGAGGGGAGATTATTATTACTGAGGGGGGGTCAATATTGCTGAGGGGGATAATATTATTGCTGAGGGGGCTAATATTACTGTGGGGTTATAATTACTGAGGGGGTTAATATTATTACTGTGGGGGTCGCTACTACTACTGGGGCCACTATGGGGGTTGCTATTAATACTGGGGCCACTGTGGGGTACCCTGTTACTACTGGAGCCACTGTGGGGGTCGCTATTACTACTAGGGCCACTGTGGGGGTCTCTATTGGTACTGGGGTCATTGTTGGGGTCGCTATTAATACTGGGGCCACTATAGGATGTCACTACTTTTACTGGGGCCACTATGAGAGTAACTATAACTACTGGGGTCACTATTAGGGCTTGTTCACACGGGTGTAATCGTATTTCGGTCGCACAAATACGCTGCATATTTGCGCAATCAAAAATCGCTTATGCCTGCATATTTGTGCACACAAAAAAAGAACGCAGATGGGCCCACTGAAATGGTGCGCAAATATGTAATGAGTACACAGGTTTCCTGCGCATTCACCACGTATTTGCGCTGCCCATTCACTTCAATGGCCTATTGCGGTACGTAGTACACAACAAAATAGGTCATACTGTGTGAAAATATACATCATGTGAATGAACTCACTGCATATTATGTACAAAAATACGCTTGTGTGAACAGGCCCTTACTGTACAATCTTATAGTTACAATCGGCCCTTTGAAGGCAACCATAAGGCTGATGTGGCCCTCGGTGAAAATGAGTTTGACACCCCTGCCTTAATATATTCACTGAGGGGTGTCAGGTGTATTTTGGCCCCACAGTTTTTTTCAGGAGTTAATGCAATTTAGAGGAGAAAAAATAAAATTTCATACTTTTGCAAATATGTACTTTTAAAGACATACTTTTTATCTATATGGCACATGAAAATGAGGATTTAGGCCGGCTGTCCACGGGCATTGCGAAGTCCCGCGGCAGATCTCCGCCGCGGGAGCCGCCGCCGAATCTCCGCCGGTCAGCCCTATCTGATAGATAGGCTGGCCGTGGAGAATTGGGGCAATTCACAGCATGCTGTGAATTGCCCGCCGCGAGCGGAGAATCGCAATGATTCTCCACTCGTGGACAGGGGCCGGCGCTTTCCATAGCAATGCTGAAGTGTGGACACCATATTAACAAGACCCATCAAAGATGACAGGATAGCATTTTTTTTCCCATCTCACTTTACTTAGAATTTCTTAAACGTTTTCAGTACATTATATGGTACATTAAATAGTATCATTGAAAAATATAACTCATCCCATTAATGGATAAATAAAAGAGTTACGATTTTTCAATAGGATTCCAATGCATCAGATCACACAGGCGTATTCCCGCGGCGTGAAAGCGCCTGGCTGGGCGATTTTGCATCGGGCAGGATAGCCCTGGAACTAGCAGCGGACTGCTAAACTCCCTCCCCCTTCTCTCCTCCTCTCCAGCTGTTTGCACTGGGAGTGGGCGGAGCTCAGCTCCACCCCACCCCTCCCATTGAGAGCTGCAGACAAGGGGCAGGAGCTTAGGAGGGGAGAGAGGAGGTCGGCCATCAAAAGGGAGGGAAGGGGAAGACAGTTTAGCAGAGCTCAGCTGTCTCACTCCGCCCGACGGCATGTACGCCGAGCCCGTGCATCAGATGGTAGCGTATATCGGCCACCGGTGAAAACTACGGCCGATATACGCTCATGGTAATAAGCCTTAAGAATAAGTTATCAATAGCAGGGCTCCACCGCCTGGGACTGTCTCTGATCAGCTAATTAGAAGCAACTGTGGGCCAGCCAGAAGGCTCAAAACACCGACCCTAATGCAGTGGCCTGATCTAGCAGCTCTCTGCCACTGAACTGAATGGTAGAGCACCGCACAATGGGGAGAAGTTGCAGCATGCGGCAATTTGAATCCTGCAAGCGGAGAATCGCTATGGCTCTCCACTTGTGGACGTCGGGCTGCACTTTCCATAGTTATGTCTATGGGAAGCGTTCACTGCGTTACCCACAGACGGATTATCGCCACGGATAACGCAGTGACATATCGCCCGTGGACAGGAGGCCTATCTGTACTGCTGAAGGGCTGCAGCAAGCCGCTGTCGGACAAGAACAGTACAGATTTTTTTTTTATGTTTCTTTTTCCCGCGCCATCGCTAGGTCAATGTCAACTGTTGGTGGGCTGCGGGTTGGGCAGCTTCCATTAACTTCAATGGAAGCTGTCTGTGCGGAATCAGCACTAAAATATAACATGCTGCAATTTTTCCTCCACTTGCGGCAATCGCATTTGATTTCCGAGAGTATGTAGGAAGAAGCTCTTTTACATAGCATGTTACGAATGGTATTTGCTGTGGATCTGCAGTGTGCTGACGCTGACCGCGGATTCCGCAATGTAAATCTGTTCGTGTGCAGCCGGACTAATACAGATAAAGCAAGCCTTTCTAGGTAAAGGCCAATTTAGACGAGACGAATGTTGGGCAAACGATGCCCGACACTCGTCCCCACACATACTCTCTTGTGTGCTGTTGCACAGGAGCTAGTACTGCTGGCTCACAGCGGGGAGGCTGGAGGAGATTTCTCTCCTCGCTCTACCCCGACCCTCTCCATTGACTTAACACAGCGGCCGTTCAGTACTGAACGGCTGCTATTTACACTAAACGATCAGCATTCAGCTCATCGTCCATCATTTATGCTGCATCGTTCAGTGTAAACAGCAGCCGGTCAGTACTGAATGGCCGGTATGTTAAGTCAATGGAGAGGGGTTGGGGAGACGAGGAGTAAAGTCTCCTGCAGCCATCCTGCCTCCCTGCTGGCCGCTCTGTGAGTGAGCCAGCGATACTAGCCCCTGTGCAAGAGCACGGGAGCGAGGACACACAGGGATGAGCGTCGGGCATCGTTTGCCCAACATTCGTCCCGTCTAAATGGACCTTAACAGTCAGAAAGGACTTCTGGAAGATGTTAATCACTTTCTATAGAGAGGACAGGAACTTCGTCAGGGTCCTGTAAACAGTGTGCCAGAAAATAACATGGAGCCGTTCTCACCTGGGTCCAAAGGAGCCGCTCATCCTGGTACCGACAGAGCACAGTACAGAACATGTAGTACCACACTCTACTGTAGAGAGGTGCTATTAGACAACCTATTGGTGCATGCATTGCAGTAATGCAGGGGTTTTACCAGTGAAATGCCCATGCTGATTGGCTGGATTTTCCTGGCAATCTCATGTGCCGCAGATCCAGACTGTCTAGTTTCAAGTCACAACAGCCCAGGAAAGAGCATGTTATGTTCACAATATTGTACCCTGAGACAGTTGTAACTTGAGGGGGTTTTATACATTATATATATATATATATATATATATATATATATAGATATATATATATATATATATATATATATATATATATATTTTATATATATATATCAAAATCAAATCATGGTATTTGTATAGCGCCAACTTATTCCGCAGCGCTTTCAGGTAATTATTACTCCCCACCAAACTGGGTTCTCATTTTACCGACCTCGGAAGGATGGAAGGCTGAGTCAACCTTGAGCCGGCTACCTGATTCATGCGGGGATCGAACTTGCAACCTTCAGGTCGTAGGCGAGAGCTTACACTCTGCACGGCACGCACGCACACACACACACACACTCTTGTTTATAGAATTTTGGGCATTTGTGACATTTTTTGTTAGAATGCATTATGCTCTGTGTATTCCGTTTCTTCTCTGGCCTTTCTCCCATAGGCTTTGTCATACGACTTGAAAACCTGCTGAAGAAGATCGCATATTACAATACATAACAGAATAAAAGCCTCTTCCCCACTTGCACAGGCTTGGAAGTCATATATGTTCCTCTACTTCTTAGCCAGGTCTCATTGATCTTGTGATGCATTATTTGGTATGTTTGTGTGCATCACATTGTGTTTTGCACTTTATTTCAGACCGTCCATTTCATAAATGAGTGACTGTACATCTCTATATGTTCCTTATATTTACATCTTGGAGGGTTGATGTACTGTATTGTGGAGCATGTTTTGATATAGTCCCTAAGGCTGGATTCACCTGGCCATAGGTAAATCTGCCTTGTTACTGTATGTAGTAATTGTCAGATTTGAGGTTCAGGATTCTCACAAGTAATATATCTTCCAACTACGGGCAGGCTCAATGGCACTCACACTAGCATTTTTTTATTGCGCATAATACGTGCGGAAAAATGAACGCAGCATGTTCTATTTTACCGTGCATTACATGCGACAGGGCCCTACTGTCCTCTGTGGTCACGTAATAGCATTGTGTATGTGCGGCATTTATACACAGCATCACTAAGCGTCAGAGCGGAAAATTTAAAGAAGAACAAGTTAGACTGTGTCTGACAGCATGCGTGAGATACACTGTCATGTGCCCTGTGCAGCAATATGCCGGCTCTCACACCAGTAAAACACGTTATATACACAGCATTTAACGCATATGCTCGTGTGAGCCAACTCTAAAGATGTTGCACTAGGTTTTACCTACAGGCTTATAAAAAACTACAGAATAGGACTTTTTCACACTTGCGTTCTGCTGACCCATCGTGGGATCAGCAGAATAGAAAGAAAACGTTTCCGTTTTCAAGGACATAGAAATGTATTGAAATGGAAGGTCTCCGGTTTCAGTCCGTTTGTGTTTTCCGTCTCCATTCCGTTTTTTTACACTGGGTCAAACGCACAGACCGCTGCACTTCTGTTTCCAGTTCGAGAATACAGCTGGATCCTCTTTTGTTGCATTGTACTCAGCGGGAGGTGGATGGAACTTGAAGACAATCCGTTTTTCATTTTCAGTATTGTCTGTGTGGGTAAATGAATGTGGCTCAGTGGTTAGCGCTGCTGGGGTCCTGGGTTCAAATCTCATCACAGGCAACATCAACTTTAAAAGACTCCATACAGCCATCATGCTTGGTCCGGTTTGAACCTACAATTCCAGCTCTGCAAGGAAGTAGTGCAAATGACTGAGCACCATGCTTGTTCTTTTATTGCTAGAGAAATAGAAGAGCAAGAAGAATAAATGCAAAGAGAACACACAAACCAATATAAATACCCCGTTTGGTTAGATTTGTGCCTACAACTCCAGCACTGCAAGGCCGAAGTGCCAACGAATGAGATGAATAAATACATATATCATCCATGCAGATGTTGTCCATAGTCTGAAATGAACCTGGAACCCCAGTGCTACAAGGTGTGGTGGCTCAGCCATTAGCACTGTTGCCTTGCAGTGATGAAGTTGTAGGTTCAAATTTGACCAAGGGTGATGTCTGTATTGGCTTTTTATGCCCTCTTTGTACTTATTCTTCTTGCTCTTCTATTTACCTGGCAATGAAAGAGTGGTGCAGAATTTTCTGCGTTTTTACGTGCGTCTTCCAGAAATATTCCGCACTGGTGAAGAACCTTAAAATACTTTTTTTTTTTTTAAACCAGCATATAAAAACTGTGTGGAAACAGTATCTAAAGATGTCTACAGGCATGTGCCTACTTTACTAATATACTAAAGGCAATTCTGCCTTGTTACTTTATGTATCAATTGTGGTAACAAGCATTCAGTCATTGCTGCCTTGGAGTTATAGGTTCAAATCTGACAAAGGCGACCTACACACAGGTGAGCGCCATATCGGGCCGTAAAACTAAGCCTGATATCGCGCTCGTTAATGTGTGCCTCCCATCACTTCAGTAAAGTAGCGATCCTCCTGCGCGGTTTTCAGCTGTGTCGAAGGATTGCCAAGTGTTTCCCATTGTTTTCAATGGGAAGCCTCGCATCACGCTCGCCTGCATATCGCACACCGTGCAATGTTTTTTCCTGTCTCATTGAAAACAATGCATTTCGAGGAAAAAGAAAATATAGCACATGCTGCTCATGTATATGACTCTATTCCAAAGAGTGGGGTTCACATTTCTGCGTCTCGCAACGCACAATTCTTGCAAGATTTTTTCAGCTGTGCGAAATCAGCCCGAGAGTAATGGCTGTATAGACTTTCTCAAAGTTGATTAGATTCGGACCCCAGCATTGCAAGGCAACACATTCACTTCTACCACCTTCTAAATGCTGAAAACAATGTAAGTGGAAAGCTTTACAGATGGTTTCCATTTCACTTCCTTTTTCTAATTTCCATGTTGATCACCGGAAAAATCTCTAAAGTAGACATAGCCTAATGTTAGCATTTGTGAGGATGCAAACTGAGCTCTGCCAAATCAAGACATCTAGTAACCCCATGTGATGTCTGTGGTCCAGACTGCAGATGTTTCTCAGGATTTCCACAGCTGCACCTAAACAGATACATAGTATCCAGTAAATCTGTGCATGCAGATACAGCACATAGTATCCTGCATGTAGTGATACAGTTGCAGTTTGTTTTGGTTATTTGTTATTATTTTGCTCCTGCTGTTGCTATTTATAGTTTCCCCATCAGATCAGCCTCTTTGTGTCTGCTGTACCACAGCCTGCCCTCACCCTTCTCATCCTGTGCCTCCTTGTAGTAGCTGTGCCCTTCCTCCTCCTCCTCCTCCTCTGCAGCCTGTCTCCCTCCCCTCCTCCCCTCCTTCTCCCTGTGTCCGCCAGCTCTTGTGCCTGCCAGTAACCCCCCTCTGCTATTATTATCTGGGGCTGGGCATCCCTTGGTGTGTCTGTGCCCGGGGGGATTCATACTACTCGGTGCACTGCGTCTGCAGGTAAGAGCAACTTCCCTGTCTGCAGCCTGCAGACTCTCTCCTCTCCCTGCGGGATCTGCAGCTCTCTGCTCACTGCTTGGCCTCTTCTTGCTCTTTCCCTCTGCTCCACATCGCCATCTTGTCTGCTATGCTATGTAAAGTGGATCTTGTCGGTGATCTATGTACAGATCTAGCAGAGCTGAGTCTGTCATTTAACTCTTTGCAATGTAGTAGATTTACCTACAGTCCCAACTAAATGGCAAGCTCAGCCCTACTACATCCATGGGGTAGCTGGATTAAGGGACAATGACATATTTACTCATTTAACCTGCTCACAACCTGTATCCTATGGCAACTACTACAGATACTTTGCAAGGCTGTGCAAGACCTTTTTGGAGGGTGACTCTATATTTCCATTGCACCTGATACTACATTTACAAGGGGTTGTTGTGCTGCTCTTAGTAGATCACATAGGACTGCAGTGGTTGCAGATATTTACTCACAGCTCCTGCTCTGCATTCATCCTTCTGCATACTCTGATCATTGAATTTCTGGTTATCCCAGGTCTCCCAGGATGAATGATGTGTCTGTAGTAGGTGCCAGCGTAGCAAGATGTAGAGCTGCAATAGTTAAAAGTAATTAGAACTAGTCATTTTGTCACGTACAGGTTTTTATGGATCAGTATACTGACATGGTGTCATACATCCCCCTCCCCATTAAAAAGATCATACATCCCTCCATCTAATCAGAGTTTCGATATTTCACATCTGTCATCAGGACGCTCATCAAGGAAAGCTAAACATGTCACAATGAAAATGGTTACATATAGAATCCATGTGTAAATTCACTATTAGTATTAATGGTCACTTATTGATACAGATGAGAGTAAAGTATGTGAAAGCCATCACTTTGCTACCAGAGGCATAAGGATGCGAGGGCACGAGCGATAAGGATGCGGGTAACACATTATACTGCTACTTACCAGGCTACACCTGGACTTGGAACTTGAAACAACAAGAAGTCTAAGTACAATTACCTATGGGCTGGGACATGCCGTGTATGGGCTAGAATGCCGGGGTTCATACGTGTGTGGGCTAGAATGCCGGGGTTCATACGTGTGTGGGCTAGAAGGCTGGGTTCACACGAGGCGGTTTGCCGCGGAATTTCTGTGCAGACCCACTGCATGGAAATTCTGCGGCATTTACAGTAGCAACAAAGTGGATCTGATTTTGAAAATCTCGTTCACAAGTTGCGGAAATAATCCACACCAAACCCGTGCAGAAATTGACAATGGCTGCGGTATTCAATTCGGCGCCGTGTCAATTTAATCACAGTTTTCACTGAGGAATTCGCCTCTTCGCAACAAGATGAATTCTGCACAGGAATACGCACTAAAACACGTTCAAAATCCGAACCGAATAGTGCAGATTTTCAAACAGGCTTTCTGCTGTAAATCAGACCCCATCTAACCTCCATCCCCTTAGGCCCCCTGTCCACGGGCGTTGCGGTATCCCGCGGCGGATCTCTGCCGCGGGAGCCGGAGCCGGCAGACGAAGCTCCGCCGGTCAGCCTATCTGACAGATAGGCTGACCGCGGAGAATCGCGGCAATTCGCAGCATTCTGCAAATTGCCGGCTGCCAGCAGTGAATCGCAATGATTCGTTGCTCGTGGACACGGGGTCGGCGCTTTCCATAGCAATGCTATGGAAAGCTTCAGACGGCGTGATTCGCCGGCGATTTACCGCTGGCGAAATCAGGTCTGTGGACAGGGGGCCTTAGGTGCTACTAGAGTGCTTTCACACAGGCAGAACTATTTCTGACTGTGGATTTTGATGCTGAATTGCAGGCAGATTTAAGGGGTTTTTCCAGGGTTACCTTTAGGATAGGTCACCAGTAGTTGATCGCCCAGGGTCTGTCGCTCGGGACTCTGACCGATCAGCTGAGCGGGGTATGCTGTCAGCACTGCAAATACACAGAGGTCGGACCAGAAGTCTCCGTTCCAACCTCTGTGTAGTGGCTGGCCCTTTTAACTGCAGGCACGGCTCTCATTGAAATCAACGCGAGCTATGCTACAGTTACAAGCACCGGCCACTACACAGAAGTTGGCGTGAAGATTTCCGCTGCTTCCACTCTGACCTCTGTGTATTTGCTATGCTGACAGAATGCGCCTACTCAGCTGATCGGTCGGGGTCCCGAGCGACAGACCCCAGCCGATGACCTATTGGTGATCTATCCTAAGGACAAGTCATCAATAGTATTCTCCCTGGAAGACCCCTTTAGGTTATTTTCAATTCCGCAGCAAAATCTGCAGATAGCCCTACAGATTTTGGTGCAGAATTTACTGCATGTTGCTGTGTGAAGGCATCCGTAGGGCATGTTCGTATAGGTGGATTTGCTGCAGCAGACATTCCATAGCAGATCCTCAGCTGAAAGTTTGCATCAAAACCCATACCACATGTCGTGGATTTTGACTTGGTTTTTAACACAAATTTTGATGCAGAATTCACCTCCTGATTGAGAAAAGATGGATTTTGCAGCATATCCAGTGCTAAAATTGACATGCTGCAGATTTAAATTCCGCAGTAAATGTCAATTTCCGCTCAGGTTTTATGTGTATTTTTTCAGCAGCGCGTGAACAAGATTTTGAAAATCTCATCCACTTTGTTGCTACTACAAATCCTGCGGATTCTCAATGCGGAGGGCCTGCATGAAAACTCTGCTGCAAATCCACCCCATGTGAACCTACCTTTAGGGATTTTTCAAAAACGTGCTGCAAGTTGCAGTAAAGTCCACACCAAAATCGTCAGTCTACCTGCGGATTTTGATGCAGAATTGAAAATGACTTAAAACCTGTCTTCAATTCTGCATAAAAATGTGCAGTATTACCAAGAAATTTAGGTGTGAATTTCCACGACTGTGGATTTGGGTGTGTCCTGCGTCCTAATTCCGTCCCATGTGAAAGGTCCCTTATACAAGCCTTGGTGGTTGCTGCTTGCACTTATGTTTTACCGACAATTGCCTGGCTGAACCAGCAAGTGCAGGTGCAGCCCGGAAATTGCTGGGACAATGCTAGTGCTAGTGGTGTTCACTAGTACTTGTGTAATATCAGCCGTAACCCCTTAGTAGCCATCCATACGCTTTTTAACGGTGCTACTAATAGGCTTTATTTTGAAACTGTGCGTTTTACTGCAGTGCATTAGAATAATGACACGGCTCTCTTGTGCTGGTAGGAATTAAGGCCTGGCTGTCTGGTTATAACTCAGTACCTGCTCTAACAGCAGGAACCAGAGAAACCTCTGATCCCTGCTGTTTAACCCTATACAAGCCATGATCAATGCGACCATGGCATGTAAAAGGCTGACTGAGGGAAGGGACTCTCTCTGTCTCTGTCACCCAACAGAACAGATGTGATCAATGGATTGCACACATTTGCAAATCAAGTGTTTTCTCAAGCACACCTGATGTAACTTATGGCCCATTTACACGTAACAATTATTGCTCAAAATTCGTTCAAGCGAATAGATGTAAGCGATAATCATTCAGTGTAAATGTATCGCTGACTTTCTATTGCTGGATCGCTAGCTTCTCGTTATGAGTAAATGCTCCCTGTTCAGCACTTTACATAGAAGTTTCTCAGCCTAAACGCTCTGCATGAGTGCTGGCAACCTTAGCGGTGACATCAGGTTACATGGGCCGACAGTTTAAAAGACTGTCGGCCCATGTAAAAGGGCCATAATAAAGAGCTTCATTAGTTGCATCGGGTGTGCTTGAGATAAAACACATCAAATACCTGGACTAGCTAGGACTTTGTTGACTGTGACGTTTGATTGCATGTTGTGTGGAAGAATTTACATTGTTCTTGTTTGTTTGTTTGTTTGTTTTTTTTACACACAGCTGAAAGTTTGTAAATTTGGTAAAGGAACCTAAATTGTAAATGGGGTTGAATAATTTTGATTGTAACTGTACACAGCACTGACCTTGACTAAAATGCTATATGGAGAATGCACTCAAATAAGTCTTCATCTCCAGTGGGATACATTGTCATGACCATGCATCAGAACATGGACTCTCTAAGCTGCAGTCCATTTGATGCAAGCTAAACTAGGATGCATAGTGTAAGAAATCCCACGGTATTTCCCCTTAACTCTTGCAGGGAGGTGTAGACTTTGCTATAGAATGCCTAGGTCACGGCCCCCAGAAAAGTCAAATAATCGTGGAAGTGGTGTTGTTGAAATGTGGCATGGTCAGGAAAAGAGGCAAAGGTCACCACCAAGAGAGTGTTCAGGATGATACAAGAGCAAAGTATGAAGCAAGAGAGGAGTTAGGACCAGAAATAGCACTCCAAATACCAGGTGGAGTATCTACCAGGCTAGGCAGGCACATAATCAGATGACAGAACCAGACGTAGTACTACAAGTACCAGATTTTCAATGGGCAAGGCTGGAGCGTAGTCTTGAGTCATGGCTGAGATTAGGAACTGAAGCCGTACACACATTATGCAAATATGCAAATTTACACTGCTGGTCAAAAACTTTAAAAGACCTCAATTTTTCCAATTTTTATGGATATTTACACAGTGTCTCACGTGTAGTTTGAAATGAGCATATAACAAACACACTAGTTAAGATGAATACAAATAATGGATTAACTTTGTTCCACAATATTAAATCTAGATGTCATACTTTTCAAAGTAGCCTCCTCTAGCTGATATAACAGCTTTACACAATTGAGGAATTCTTTCTGCAACTGCATTCATATATTGTCCATAAATTTCTTTCCTGTATTGTTGTAGAAGTTCCCACAAATGTGCTGCGCTTGTAAGTTGCTGTGCTGTCGCTCTTCGATCCAGTTCATCCTAAATAAGCTCAATGGGGTTTGAAGCTTACCGGCTTCTTCTTGTCTTCTTAAGTAGTTCTAACATAATCTAGAAGTACGTTTTGGATCATTGTATTGCTTCAATATGAACCCCTGACCAACTAGGTGTACACCAGAGTATATTGTATGGTGTATCAAAATGCTGTGGTAGCAATTTTCATCCTGTCTGCTAGCCACCAGAGACCATCTAGCTTCCTCCTCCATGTTGGACAGTAGGTGTCACACACTCAGGAACCATCCTTTCACCTATTCAACGACGCACTAAAACCCTGTTGTACCAAAGATGTCACATTTTGATTAATTAGTCCATAAGACCTTCTTCCACTCTTCAGTAGTCCACTGGAGGTGCTGCTTTGCCCAGGCAAGGCTTCTTTAAGATTTTTTAATCTTAGCAGTGGCTTTCTTACTGATACTCTGCCTGTCAAACCTGCAGATAGAAGTCTTCTCTTCACAGTTGAAATGGAAACGTGTTTATTTTTGCTGCCTTAAGCTAAATGCTTGAAGAATTTGTGCTGTGAGGCGCTGATCATGTAAACTATGGATTCTCAAAAACGTCTCATCTGATTTTGTAGCGACCTTTGCTCTGCTAGATTTCTTCCTGTTAGTTTCCTCCAGTTTCTTAGTGCCTGTTGATGGTATAGGAAACTGTTCTTACTACCACCTCGGATTTCTTAGCAATTTTTCTGTATGACAGACCTACACTTTTAAGGGTTGTAATTGTCTGTCTGTCTTCTTTGCTTAATTGACTTTTACTTGCCATTATGACAGCAATGTGTTCTGTCCTGAGTAGCAAAGCAGTCCAAATCCTGCACTAGCGGATGTTGTAATGCAGTCTGTTCCAACACTGGTTATATAGAATCAGAGGGTTTGAAAGTAATCTACAAAAGTTGAGACAGCTGTAAGAATAGTTTGCATCCAATTTCAAACCATAATTTGCTTTCTGTGCTGCAGAGCAGCTGTCTTTGATGTGGTCCTTTGTTTTAAATCATAAATTCAGACTATTGTTGAGTATCAAGTTAAAATTTCATAATATTTTTTTGTTTTTAACTTACTTTTGAACCATAAATTGTTGGACTGTATTAAGGTAAAAATCAAGGTGTTCCAAAAATTTTGACCAGTAGTACACCTCACTTCCAAGTTGGTGCCAAACTTTCTGTCAGGCGGCTTGCTTCATGCCCATTGCCTTCCCATAAACCTCTCACAATAAGCAGCTCTCTCACAGTTCCACTTATTCTACTAGAGCTCAGTGGACAGCTATTCGTACAAAAGCTGTCTTGTAGCACTGGGAGAGTGCACTCCCCTCATGTCACCTGTCACTGTAGGGCGGCTAGGTCTCTAAGAATGCTGCTTTTATTTCCAGAAGTATGATGTCTCTTTAGAACAGCTGCTTCCATAACTGCCACAGTTAGTTATAGCTGCGGGATCTCACAATAACTAGTGAGAACTTTTTACACTCTGTGCCACTGAGGTTAATGGGAAGGTGTCAGGCATGATGGAACAGCCTCACGAGACGCTCAGTGCCAAATTCGGAGGTGAGTCGGCCTATTTGTGTAATGTGTGTGCAGCGTGTAAAGCATTTTTTTTTTTTAGTTATAATTAGAGAGTTATTTTTTGTGTTGGCTGACTATTTAGAAATTAATATAAATAATGATTCTTGAGTGATAATGCCTCTTTAAGTGGTGGGTCAATTATGGCTTCAGCAATTAGGCCCTAGTTGCTCCTCTGCCGAAAGTAGGGCTGCCACCCGCCAGCCCACCAAGTAATTTCCACTAAAGGTCACTAAAGTGGGGCCACTAAACAGAGGTCCATTATTACTGGTACCACTAGACAGGGTGCTATTATTACTAGGTGCACTAAACTAGTCACTATTATTACTGGGACCACTAAAAGGGGGCACAATGACTATTGAGGCCCTTATTATTATTGAGGTCACCCAGAAAAAGCAGTATTATTATTGGAACCAATGAGAGGGGACACTATTACTGTTGGGGCCACTAAAAAGGGGCACTATTACTAATAGGCACTATTATTGGCACCTTTGACAGTGGGCATTATAATTACTAAGGCAACTGAGAGGGGCACTATTATTATTGGGGCATTATTATTATTATTATTATATGGGCACTAAAAAAGGGCACTATAACTATTTGGGCCAGTGAGAGGGGGCACTATTGTTCCTAGGGCCACTGAGAGGGACACTATTAGTACTAGGGTCACTTTAATTATGGAGGTAAAAACATATGTTGTGACAAGCTAAACTCCAAAACTACGCACCCTCTACATTGGCCAGTAATTTTAGTGACAAAGGTGGCAACCCTAGCAGAAACTCATATATTGTAGTGCTTCAAAGAGTAGTGGGTTTTAAGGCAAGACAATGAAAAATCGGGTCTAGGAGACTCCTTATCTCTAACAATGAAGGTGTTCCAGGTCCTAAAGTAGTCAAAAGCGGGACTATAGAACAGATGTAATAGACTTAATAGTAGGCTTAGACCCCTGAGAAGATAGAAGTATTCACAAGTGATACCTAAGTGATCTGTAGTGGAACCTGCAATACATGGGTACAAGATTTAGCCTAATTACAAGTCTCAGTGAATACAATATAACCTTTACTAAGTAAAACTTCCATGTTCAGGCTTGCAGGATAAATATAAATCTGCATCTAGTTCGCTCAAGCCACTTCTATTCCTGGACAATAGATCTGCTGTGTCCTCATTAGATTTTAAAGGGAAACACCAGTAAAATTGCTCATTGAGAGATCATTCAGACTTCCTAGTGAATATTTTATTTTTTCTCTGAGGAGTGTTTGGGCCTCCAAGGGAGAGAATCACCATATAATGCATGTATGTGTGTGTGTGTTTATATATATATATATATAGCATTTATTCCATATATCGCACAGTTCATTACATCAGCAAAGTTCATTTGTCCATACCCCACCTGGGTGAGAGTCTTGGGGCGGCCTCCCTGTCAGACTCTTAGGGTGGGTTGACACAGAACAGATTTGCTACAGAAAGTCCGTCCAGGATTTCGCCGTGGCAGATTCGCCTGCGGACGCTAAATCTGTGATTAGCCAGCCATGTGGATGAGATTTCTCAGAAATCTCATCCACATAGGATGGCGAATCTGTCGTGGCAAAGTCAGCAGAAGCCAGTGCTGCGGCGTGGGAGCGCCGGCCGCAGCGGAAAAGCAAGCGGCCAGGCCACTTCAAAACCCGTGGCCAAGCACCGCTTTACCGGCAGAAATCTCACGGTTTTACGCTGCGACCAAACCGCGAGATTTCCGCTGGGAGTCCGGCGTGTGAGAACCCAACCTTACTGGTCCCCAATGGACCTCTGGCTTGCAGCTCTTTCAGCTGAGCTGAGCTTTCAACTTCCCCCTGAGTGTGGCAGGAACTGAGCCTTTTATATCGCTTGCTGCTACAACCACAGATGTTTTCTCTCACTTTTGATACAAGAATGCCTGTCCATAATCCCCTACAGGCCATTCTGTGTACTACAAAAAAAAATATTTTTGGGGGGGGCGAGATTGTGCAGAAAAAAATAATTTCATTTAATTTTTCCAGCATTCCTCGCGTTGAATAAATTATGTGACATAACATTTTTCTCCGTGGTAACATGATTCCTGTAATACAAAGTTTACACAGTTTTTTATGTTTTGCTATTTTTGTACACCAAGACATTTACAAAAAATATATACATTTGTTTTGTTTCACCGCATTCTAAGAGCCATAGCATTTTTATTTTTACATCGACTTGAATGTCATCACACTTGATCACTGTTATAATACACTGCAGTACTTCAGTACTGCAGTGCATTACATGGCCCTATGAGGCTTAGCCAGAGCTGTGGAGCTTTATCATCATCAATCACATTTTGGAGAATGACTGGTCATATGAAATCCTGGTTGAGGTTCAATGAAAATGGTTAAAGTGGGAAATTTTCAGGCACAATTACTACTATAAATAACGTGTACTCATGGACTTCCATTTGCCCTGAGGAAGATGTGTGTAACACAACTATACGCGTGGGGCTTGGGGTGCCACTACAGGCATATATTTTAGCGGCTATTTTAGCCTTGATTTATCTACATTCACTTTCTGGAGCATTGATGGTATTTAGGACTTTTTTGTTAATTTCCAATACCCTACCATGGCGCGGTATTCCATTTGGGACTTTCAATTTCTGATTATCTCATGCACTTGCACTATATTATACTTTCTTGTCCTATTCCATTGGACTGTATGTGCACTTTGGTTGTTCTACTATGCTGCTCTTGTTAGGAGGTTTATGTTTATCCTTCTAAGTTTCTTGTCATTACTGTTTGCCCTATTGTAGAATTAGGCCACCTGCACACGGCCATATTTGCATTGCAGAAACCGGATTTCGCAGCAAATACCGTCCATAGCATGCTATAGAAAATCGCTTTTTCCTGCCCACGAGCTCATGGGGGGAAAATTGCAGGATGCTCGATTTTTGTGCGGGCTACAAACGGACGGCTTCCATTGAAGTCAGTGGAAGCTGCCTGTCCTGCGGTCCTTCAGCAATCATCATTGCAGAAAGGTCACGAGACCAGCATCATCGCCTAGCGATGTATATCTGTGCTGCGCATGTGCGACTCCGTTACGGCCGGCACATCCACAGTACAGAAGAAAATGACAGGTAGACAGGGGTCGGATTCTGATGTGGAATCCCGCATCTGGAATCTGACCCAGTTGTGGGAGGGCAGCCTTAGGGCTAATTCCCACGGATGGATTTTTGCCACATTTAACGCGGCGGAAATCCACGGTGTTATTCTGTTGTTATTAGGTTCTATTGAACCTAATAGCTTTCTGCCTCCTCAATGTTCACACTGCAGAATTCTACCGCAGAATTCCGCAGCGTTAAAGAAGTCGTGGCATGTTCTAATTGCCGTGGAAAAACGTGCGGCCGGCTTCCATTCCGTCTGTCACACGATACGTCTGCTGTGAGCGTCATGTGCTGCACTGCGCATGCACGTCGTCTCGCCGGACAGGACTCGCGTGGCGGATCCGGAGAGGTGAGTATGGGGTCTTTTGGAGGGCGCCGTGTCGGACTCCGTTGCAATGTTCCACTGGCGGAGTCCGACACGGCCGTGGGCAGGAGGCCATAATGATATGTCTTTGAGTTTTTGAAGTGTATTTAATGAGTACATGTGTTTACTTTCTAAATAAAGGTTGTTGAATTTATTTTGGGTGTACAATAGTTTTTGGGGAAGTAACTTGTTGTGTCATCTTTATGTATTAAAGGGGTTGTCCCGCGGCAGCAAGTGGGTCTATACACTTCTGTATGGCCATATTAATGCACTTTGTAATGTACATTGTGCATTAATTATGAGCCATACAGAAGTTTTAAAAGTTATTCACTTACCTGTTCCGTTGCTGGCGTCCTCGTCTCCATGGTTGCCGTCTAATTTTCGCCGTCTAATGGCCAAATTAGACGCGCTTGCGCAGTCCGGGTCTTCTGCTGTCTTCAATGGGGCCGCTCGTGCAGAATGCCGGCTCTGTGTAGCTCCGCCCCGTCACGTGCCGATTCCAGCCAATCAGGAGGCTGGAATCGGCAATGGACCGCACAGAAGCCCTGCGGTCCACAGAGAGAGAGGATCCCGGCGGCCATCTTCAGCAGGTGAGTATGAAGACGCCGGACCGCCGGGATTCGGGTAAGTACTACCCGGTTTGTTTTTTTAACCCCTGCATCGGGGTTGTCTCGTGCCGAACGGGGGGGGGGGGGTTAAAAAAAAACAAAAAAAACGTTTCGGCGCGGGACAACCCCTTTAAGCACAACATCGCAAATGCCTGGCTTAGTACATTTTCCCGTAACAGGAAAATTGCCATGGACAACAAAACTAAGTTTTCTGGCAGTATGTTGTTGTTAGTCATTAGTCGTTCCTGACCCTCGGCGACCCTAAAAGTGAACTCCCTCCATGTTTTTCAGTTTTGCGCTGCTTCTTTCAGTTGTGTGATATTTATGCCAGTATCAGCTCTGACAGTATCAGCCATTGTGTTCTATATATTAGATAGCTATTGGCTAAGTGCGGCGCCAGCTTTACCAAGGGGAGCTTCAATTTTAAATTCTTTATGAACAGATAGACCTTAAATGGCTCCGACACAGTGGACCTTTTACAGCTACGTAGTTGAATACGACCACTTGCTTCCTCCAGGTTCTTGTGTATACCATTCCAGAGGTCCCGCAACTCACTAGTAACAACATCAACCGCGGGACAAACTGTGGGTACTGGAATGGAAGTCAGAAAGCTGACCGAACACACAAAAGAAAGGTGACAACCCCGTCGCGGAATTTATACGATTATTTATGGCAAATTCGGCAAAGGGTAAAAACTCTACCCATCGATTGACCCTCTCGCCCACAAAAAGATGCAAGTATTGTACTAGGTCTTGATTTTTACGTTCTGTTTGCCCATTTGTCTGTGGATGAAACGCTGATGTGAAAGACAGAGATTTTCCCAAGTTTTTACAGAAGGCCCTCCAAAATTGGCCCACAAATTGCACCCCCCCGATCCGAAACTATATTGACCGGCATTCTGTGCAACCTTATAATCTCTTTAATGAAAATCCTCACTAATTCAGTGGCAGATGTCTGACATGCGTGTCCCAATCTGACGAGTACACCAAAATGTCGTCCAAATAGAGAACCATAAAAACCCCTAGATAATCATGGAAGACCGCATTCATAAACCCCTCATCACCAGACTTAATATGTATGAGATTATAAGCCCCCCGAAGGTCAAGCTTAGAGAACCAACGTGCTCCCACCACCTGATTCAAGAGATCAGGGATCAGAGGGAGCAAGCACTGATTCTTTATGGTGATCTTGTTTAAAGCCCGATAGTCAACAGAAGGCCGCAAAGACCCATCTTTCTTTTCAACAAAAAATAGGCCTGCTACAGCTGGTGACTTTGATGGTCTGATATGTTCCTTGGCTAAAGCCTCTGAAATATAGGATTTAAGAGCCTCATGCTCCCGACCCGATGGGTTAAAAATGGCCCCCTTAGGGATGGGGCTACCAGGGACAAGGTCAATCCTACAATCCCATTTGCGGTGTGAGGGTAATACCTCCGAAAGCTTTTTAGAGAACACATCTTGAAAATTCAGTAAATAGTTCGGAATACTAATAGTATCGGTGGAGCACAATATAACAGCCATTAGATAATAATGACAGCATCCTCCCCACCGAACTAGCTCCAAAGTAGTCCAATCGAACTGAGGATTGTGCGTCCTTAGCCACGGCAATCCCAGAACGATATCCATGAACATATTCTCCATGACCAGGAACGAAATAACCTCCAAATGTAATGCGCCCACCATGAACCGAAGTTCTGGTGTCCTCCAACGCACTACTCCAGAAGCCAGAGGGGTTGCATCAATACTGGTAAAGCGGATCGGCAAACCTAATGCGGTAAAACTTGACACCAGTGGTCTTACGAACTGCAAATGGATAAGGTTCGCGGCTGACCCAGAATCTATAAATGCCTGTCCCACCCTGTGAAAAGCCTTGTAAGACACACTACAAGGCACCAGTAATATAGGGAGTACCTGACCTCCTAGATGACCCTCCCGACAGTCACCTAGGAGCTGAAATTTTCCTGCTTCTTCCGTAGCTGCCTTTCCTGGCAGGATGCGATGCGAGGACCAGCTTTGCTGCAGTAAAAGCAGAGTTGGTTAGAAAACCGGAGGCGTCTCCGCTCTCCAGGACTTAATTGGTCCACTTCCATATCATCAGCTCCGGAAGTTGACACTGGGTTACAGGCTGTAGTCGCTAGAGACTTGACACAACATTCTTGACGGGCACTAGCTTAGCATCCCTTCTAGACCTGAGTCTATGATCCGCTCTGACTGCCAATTCCATAGCCTGATTCAAGGTGGATGGTGACGGATGGGACAGCAATAGATCTTTTACTGCGTCAGACAGGCCTACCAAAAATAAATCTTTGAGTGCACAGTCGTTCCATGCAGATTCGCCAAAATACTGCCTGAAACTGGAGCAATCTTCTTCTGCCGACTGGCATCCCTGGCGTAGAACCAACCACTTACTCACTGCATAACCTGCACGATCGGCTTCATCAAAAATATTCCCAAGCTCAAGGAAAAAAAGAATCTACCGACTGCAGACAAGCGGAATCAGATGGTAAAGAATAGGCCCAGGACTGAGGCCCTTCTCTGAGCAACGTCATAACAATCCCCACCCGTTGGGACTCAGACCCAGAGGAACGAGGCCGCAAGCGGAAAAGCAATTTACAAGCCTCCCGGAAGACAAAGAATTTTTTCCGGTCCCCCAAAATTACCTCGGGTAATGGGCATTTAGGTTCAGGTACTGGATCAGAGGCCACAACCAACCGCTGCTCATGATGGCTGAGACGCCCCAACAGGTCCTTGAACCATCCCGGCTCGGCCATGAATCTGACCGGTAATCGCATTGTAGGACTCCATTCACACAGAGAATCCTACCAAAAAAACCCGCAGGAAACTGTTTTTTGGGCCAGTTAATATGTTACAGTACTAGTGGGGTGCATAGGTACGCACAGCGCGGGGCTCCCTGACTCTCACCGACGCCAATGTCCCTTCCTGGAGATAACCCTGAAGGAGGACACGTCCAGGCCACCAACTCTGACCCTACGCTGCCTAAGGCAGGAGAAGAAGGGATCGCTGAACCTATGCAGGTGACTACTCACTAGTACTGACAGGCTTGGCAGATGGAATGACCAACAGGAACGAAGCCACAGAACACAGGCAGAGCTGGATCGGGACAGGGTAACTTCCACTGGAGCAGGACCGAGGTCAAACACACAGGGGAGGAACCAATAACTGGCAACTGCTATCAGAAGCTTCCAGACTATATTCAGGAGTCACTGTCCTTAAGGCAGAGATCAATCAAGCCGGCTGACCAGAGCTCCCAGCCAGCCACTATAACTCACAGAGATACAGTGCACGCGCCTCTCACTTCAGGCACACACGTGCCACATGCCGCGCATGCACACCGGAGCATGGCACTGCCGCTCGCCGACCTGAACGCAGGCGCAACGTCATCACAGGACGCCACAGCGAACCGCGCCACTGCCACCCAGGGTCCCTGACTAGCTTCATGGTAAAAAAAATATATACCGTATATACCGGCGTATAAGGCGACGGGGCGTATAAGACGACCCCCCAACTGTCACCTTATACGCCGGTATTCAGTGGAGAAAAAAAAAAAAATTTTATTACTCACCTCCCACGGCGTTCTGTCGCGCTCCGGCAGGATGTCGCTCGCTCCGGCAGGCTGTCGCTCGCTCCTCGTCCCCGCCGCAGCATAGCTTTCTGAATGTGGGGCTTGAAATCCCCGCTTCCAGAAAGCTAATACACACGCCGGCAGCCATGACATCATTGAATGGCTGTGATTGGCTAAAGCACACGTGGCTTCAGCCAATCACACTATTCAATGACATCATTGAATGGGTGTGATTGCTAACACGTGCGCCTTCAGCCAATCACAGCCATTCAATGATGTCATTGAATAGTGTGATTGGCTGAAGCCACGTGTGTGGCGACAGAACGCCGTGGGAGGTGAGTAATAAAATTTTTTTTTTTTACACTTTTTTTTTTTTTTGTATTACCGGCGCATAAGACGACCCCCGACTGCAGAGCAGATTTTTCGGGGTTCAAAAGTCGTCTTATACGCCGGTATATACGGTATACTCACCTCTCCACTGCTGCCATGTGAATATTCCCCAGCAGGGAGTCCCCCTGTCACTGAACACTGTGACAGCACTATCACAATGTTCAGTGACAAGATAACTCCCCGAGGGGACTGAAGAAATTCCTGCCATAGCTGTGACAGCTGTGGCCGAGGATCTCGATGTTCTTCTATAGCTTTCAATGAGACCGGCGCTTCTGCAGCCCCTTTGAAAGCAATGGGCTGCTGGCAAGCCCTGCAGGGATTTTCGGGGAAGGGTTTGAAATATAAGCCCTTCCCTGAAAATCATCCCTAGAATGTGTTAAAAATAAAAAAATTTATATACTCACTTCTCCTCAGCTGCCGTGGCTCAGGAGTGTCCAGCTGTGTCTTCTCCACGCACTGCTCTGACTCTCTTTCAGCAGGCAGGGATTTAAAATCCCTGCCTGCTGAAAAGGCTATATCTGATTGGCTGAGCGCTCAGCCAATCACAGGCAGCACTCAGCCATTCATTGAATGACAGCTGAGTGCTGCCTGTGATTGGTCACAGCACTCAGCCAATCACAGGGATTTTCGGGGAAGGGTTTAAAATATAAGCCCTTCCCTGAAAATCATCCCTAGAATGTGTTAAAAATAAAAAAAATATATATACTCACTTCTCCTCAGCTGCCGTGGCTCAGGAGCGTCCAGCTGTGTCTTCTCCATGCACTGCTCTGAATCTCTTTCAGGAGGCGGGGATTTAAAATCCCTGCCTGCTGAAAAGGCTATATCTGATTGGCTGAGCGCTCAGCCAATCACAGGCAGAACTCAGCCATTCATTGAATGACAGCTGAGTGCTGTCTGTGATTGGTCACAGCACTTAGCCAATAACAGGCAGTGCTTGACCATTCATTACATTTCTAAGCTTGAAAAAGACTGTGGAGGTCGAAACATAGCTATTGTCTCACACATTATGGGAGAATAAAGAGTCTGCTGACTTGCATCTATTCATGCTGCCAAGTATTCATTGCTTAATACTGACATCACAGGCAGGATTACACTGAGAGGTAACACCTATGTGTAGATCACACAGGATCCTCCATTCACTATAGGTGATCAGCTGTGACTATCTACTCCCCTTCCTGCAAAATGACCTTTGTACAGATCACAGAGTATGCCATTTTTTATAATGCCTCAAGCTTTAATGCCTGACCTTAGAGCTGCTCCTCTTTCATGGCCAATTTGTACATTTTGGCTATTGAACCAGTATATGGGATGTATTCACATGGGATGTTTTCTGATAATTTTTGCCGATGCATTCCAAGTTAATACAAGGCATCCGTTATTTGGGACTTTCATTAAGTAGTTAGACTGGGAAACAACAACCAAGTGTCTCTTTGGAGAACCCAGCACATCCGCATTACATTGATGGCCCATTGATTCGAATGTACTCTCATTTTTACAGTTGATATTAAATTCTATTCATATTTTCCTCATCTCTGAACATTGTATGTTTTGGATTGTGCTGATAGAGAGAGGGAAATGTTTACAGAATTTACATACTTCTCATGAGTCAACTTTGCTCTACAGAAAAGATATGTGGAGAAAACTTTTTGGATGTATCCCTTGAATACAGCAGCCTTATGTCTTATACACTGGCATGCCTAAAGTCATGGGACATGAACTAATATCATGCAGCAACTCGATGTGGCATCAATTCCACAAATTGGACGGAAGGCTTCTAGAAGAATGTTGAGCCATGTTGTCTGGATAGCCAGAAACAGCTCAGGGGTATTTATAGGTGCAGGATTTTGGGTGCAAATGGACCTCTCCACCACATCCTATAAATGCTTGATTGGGCTCATGTTGGCGAGCCTGTAGGCCACACCATTGTTTAGTGCTTCTCAAAACAATTCTGAACATCTTAAATCTGATGACAAGGTGTGAGGCCTTCCGCATTCAATGTGGATGTGATGTCTGCTAGAGTTACTTGTCTGTTCACATGAACAGTTCTAGCCAGACATCGCTGGTCGCGATTATTAAGCACCCATGGGCAGATACTACATTGTTCACTATGATGTTTTTCTGGTTTACATATGACACCATGGATGGAAGAATGTTAAATGCCCACACAACTTCAGAAATTGAGTGGGCCATCCGTCTGACACCCACTATCATGCTTCATTCATACTCTGATTCACGTCACATTGCCATGAGCACGCTGGCCAATGGTCAACTACACTCAAGAGGTAACACCTCACAATTTATATAGGTGTGGCCATTCACCTGAGATAAAGTCATTTCATAATCAATTTACATACTGCCATCCCAGGACTTTTGGCATGTCAGCATATACACATTGACCCTCTTTTACTGCATCTCTAGTCTCCAAGATCAGCATTTAGGAACAGAATTTTGTAAAATAAGCAACAGAATCATATAGCCTCGAGGGTGACCAGGGAACAGTCAACAAACGCTGCCTCCAAGATCTGCATCTTTGACTAGGTTCATTTTGCAATGTTTGATTTCTTTAGGAGCTCATTCTATTAACCCATTATCAGTCCAACTGAACTGGATGTTACCCTTATAGGATATGTTATCATCATCTGTGCCATATTGTGACCCCCTCAACTACTAGAATGAAGCAGAATCTGCACTAGGAAAGTGCTGGGCATTTTTATCTCCTGTTGGCTCCATTTGGCAGGGATTGGTCATTGACTATAATGGGTTGATCATGGGAATGTTGAGAAGAGATGACAGGAGATAAAATGACTTGGTACTTTCCTAAAGCCTCTGACACTTTATTCTGGCCAACAGTAGGGGTCACGTCGCTCAGACCCCAACAATCAGACAACATAGGCTGGCATATCTTAGCAATATCACACAAGTAATTTGATGTTTTATTGCCCAAGGTTACATGATCATGACCATTCTTTAGTCCATAAAACTTGCTTTCATTCTTGCCAGTGCATGCATTTTAAAGGTAACCAGTCATCAGGTGTTAGCCCCTCTCCCAAACCACATGACAGGTGCACAATGATGATCTTATATCTGTTGGCTGATTCTACATAATGAAGAAAAACACTTTGACTGCTGCTTTCAGACTCCTTCAGTAAGGAGTCTGGTGGGCGGAGCTTCTTCCAGATGAATCCACGCTTGCCACCATCACAGGTCTTCACTAGTGGAAATTCGCATATGCATAAATGAAGGTGAGGCCAGTACAGTATATCTATGGTATGGAGTAGTTCAATAATGATGACTTCCCCCCTCCTGTTGCAACAATGCTTATATGCATTTGAAAGGTACAACCTATTATAAACTATGGGCTGAAACCGACTTTTTTGCAGCTTTTTCCCAGCCACACCTACTTTCTTTTTTCAGCAAAAAAAAAACATAGCTAGATCATACCTCCCAACTTTTTAACAATGAAGTGGGAAAAAACTTATATCCCTTTTATGATAAACCACATCCTTTTATCCCCTCATAGTAATAGTGCCAGTTAGTCAACCCCTCACAGTAATAGTGCCAGATAGTCAACCCCTCACAGTAATAGTGCCAGTTAGTCAACCTCCTCACAGTAATAGTGCCAGTTATTCAACCCCTCACAGTATTAGTGCCAGTTATTCAACCCCTCACAGTATTAGCGTCAGTTAGTCAACCTCTCACAGTATTTGTGCCAGTTAGTCAACCCCTCACAGTATTTGTGCCAGTTAGTCAACCCCTCACAGTATTTGTGCCAGTTAGTCAACCCCTCACAGTATTAGCGTCAGTTAGTCAACCTCTCACAGTATTTGTGCCAGTTAGTCAACCCCTCACAGTATTTGTGCCAGTTAGTTAACCCCTCACAGTAATAGTGCCAGTCAACCCCTCACAGTATTAGTGCCAGTTAGTCAACCCCTCACAGTATTAGTGCCAGTTAGTCAACCCCTCACAGTAATAGTGCCAGTTAGTCAACCCCTCACAGTATTAGTGCCAGTCAACCCCTCACAGTATTAGTGCCAGTTAGTCAACCCCTCACAGTATTAGTGCCAGTTAGTCAACCCCTCACAGTAATAGTGCCAGTTAGTCAACCCCTCACAGTATTAGTGCCAGTTAGTCAACCCCTCACAGTAATAGTGCCAGTTAGTCAACCCCTCACAGTAATAGTGCTCCTTAGAGCACAATGATAGTGATCACAGGTTATGTCTTCTCTGATTGGCGTCATTCTCTTTCCCTTTTCTTCCCTATCCAGCCGCAGACACCATAATGAATTCTCTTAGCCACAACTTGTCTCTGCAGAATTTGACACAAAGACATGTTTGGACCCTTGTTTTTCCAGCACCCCACTTTGGTTTTCAGAACTCTACACAATCTCCCTATCTATAGTGCCTCAGATAGTATATAAGCCCCACACAGTAAGTGCAGCTTTTAATGCCCTCCATACAGTAAAGGTGCGCTTTTTATACCTCCATTAGTAATAATGCCCCTTCATGATCAATTAGTAATAATACTCACTTATGTCTCCATCAGTAATAATTGCCCCTTTTCTGCCCCAAACACGAAAATAATGCCACCGTAAGTAATAATGCCACCTTTTCTGCTTCTATAATTTATAACGCCCCTATCAGTAATAATCTTCCTTTTCTAACACCATAAGTAATAATACTCCCTTTTTGGCTGGTAAAAAAATACTGTACACTTACCCGTTTCACTCCCCAAGCTGGTCCGGACTGCTCCTTCCTTCCAGGTTGTGTGGGTACATGCCAAGACATATGACTGCTGTTACCCATCCCTGGTCTCAGTGTTTGAGATTAGAGATTGCCCAGCATTCAGGTGTCTTAGCATGTACCTGCGCTACCCCAGAGGGAATAAGGAGCAGTCCAGACTGACTTGGGGAGCAAAAGATGTAAGTGCATAGCTTTTTTGCCAGAAGAAAAGGGTTGGGGGAGACCTTTTCTCACTGGTTCTGCGAAAGCAGTGAGAACTGGTGTTGGGGGCCTTGCAGAGAGTGGGTGGCTTGGAGCCCCTATGAATAATGAAGATCATTGGGCATGGAGCCAGTTCTCCAAGTGTTGCAATGTTATTCTGGCCCTGGACGTACCCTGCCTGTGGGACATCAATAAAACCAAGAAGGGGATTGGCCAGCGTGATTTCTCCGGTGAGTGACTCCACCCATGTGACTTTTTACTGGCACCTGAAAGCAACAGTCAAAGTTTCTTTTCTTCATAATGCAACATCAGCCAGCAGATATTATATCATCATTGTGAACATGACACCATAATGGATAACAGGTTGGCGGCGGTTTAGGGAGAGGAGCTGAATACTGATTACAGGTTCCATTTAAATGTTTTTTTCACTAAAGTCCAATTCTCAACACTAATTTGATTCTTTTTCTTTTTTTTCAGAATTCTCTAAGAAAAGCAACTACTTAATCATTAAAACTGGCCAAATTCAGCAGAAAGAAGCAGCTACCGCACATCTTTCCATCTCAGGCTCGCCTTGGTGTCTCTGCTGATGTGAAAAAAATGACCTTGCAGCCGTCTATGATAAAACAGTTAAAAAGAAAAAGGAAAAGTAATTTTAGTGTCCAAGAAACGCAGACGTTACTAACAGAAATAAAAAAGAGGAGAGATGTCATTTTTTCGAAACAGCTCAACACCACCATTAACGAAATGAAGCGCAAAGCCTGGGAAGAAATAGCGGAATGCGTGAATGCACTCGGAGAAGGGGAACAAAGGACGGGAACTGAAGTGAAACGAAGATATCTTGATTGGAGGTCCCTCATAAAAAGGAAAAGTCTGAATTCAGATCTTAAAATAGGAAATTCAGGTATGACCCTACCACTGTCGGATCTGGACTCTATAATTGATGACTCCGATGAGAAGCCAAGTGGGCTAATGAATGACTCTAGCTTGGAGTGGAAAAATGGTCCGGATGTCAGAGAAGCCAATGAGTCTATGACTGAAATCAAAGTTGAAGAAGAAGAAGAACCTCAGAGCTTTGAAGTAAGAATACTTTTGAACTTATGATATAAGATTAAGAGTGCTTTTAGATGGGCCAATAACTGACTCACTATAACGAGCACCGATGGACAAAGCATGTTGATCGGCACTCGTTCACTGCCTTTAATGCATGATAGAGGACCACCTGTATGGGGACAAATGATCCTTAGTAGAGCTCACAGCAGAAACATTCACGAGCAATTCCATGCAGATAAGCCTTCGGTTCACATTGTGTTTCTGCCCTAGCTTTAGTGTGTACACGGGGAAAGCTGCTGATTAGTGATGGGTAAAAGTTAGAAAAGTTCAGTTCGGCCAGTTCGCTGAACTTCTGGTTTGAAGTTTGGTTCAATCTGAACTGGACGTTTTGCTTCACCAAAACCCATAAAACTACTCTATAACAGTGTCCAAGATCCATAAAAGCCCTACGTAACAGTCGTGCCAAACCAAACTTTTAGAAGAGTTCAACTGGAAACAGTGTTCGATTGGTTTGGTTCGCTTGACTACTTTTGTCCTCTGCCTGGCTGGTATGTCAGTATATGCTAAAAACAGAAGAGCATAGCATAGTAGAATACACTGTTCCATCACATGGGGTTCTGTAAATAAAACACGTTTTAAAGCATGGCAGCCTATAGATGACCCGTAACAGACATTCCTGATGTATAGTGTACATGAAATGAATGCCATTATAGCCTATGGGTGACAGATGTGTTTGGTGGATGCCTAAGGCCGCCTGCACACGGGCGGAAATCCCGTGGCGGTATTTCCCGCGGGATTTCCGCCACTGACAGTTTGCATAGGAGTGCATTACAATACGCACTCCTATGCAGACGGCCGCGGTTTGGCCGCGCGAAATGTCGCGCGGCATACAAACCGCGGCATGTCCTATTTTTGTGCGGGGCACGCACTCACCCGGCCGCCGGCTCCGGTCTGCGCCGCAGCCGGCACATGCAAGAGCCGGGGCCACCAGGCGCGGGTGAGTACGCGCTCGTCCCTGCAGGCTCTCGGGTCGGGTCCCGCGGCGAGAATTCTCGCTGCCGGATCCGACCCGCTCGTCTGCAGGCGGCCTAACAGTGGCATTTATCACCCACAGGCTATAATGCTATCTGTTTAATGTCACGAAAAGTTATTGAAAAGCTCACGACAATAGGTTAAATGAATACTGTTACAGCCTATGGGTGATGGATGTTATAGTTAGGCAACCAACACAGTCTTCTTTTAATGTCAAAAGCTTTGCCTGGTGTATATGTTAAACTGAGGCCAAAAATGCAATGTGAACATAGCCTAAGACAACGTATTAAAATGAGCTATTGGTTCCTACAGCAAAAGCTTAAAGTAGTAAATTATCAATCATACCATAAATTTGCAATGAATTTTTTGCCAGAGGTCTTGAGACGCAACCTGGTAAAAGCTATTTTACTAGTTCTATAAGTCACATAAAACAGATGTTATTGTCTGTACTGATTGGACAGGAGCCAAATGTAAACTTTATAATTGCAATAGATAATTTTGCATCTGGTAAATTAGGTATTTCTAGAGCTGCAGCTCACATTTAGGCCTTGGAACATGTTAAGTAAAGGCCCTTTTACACACAAAAATGATCGCTCAAAAGATGGCTTTTGAGCGATCATTTTGCATAAACTACTAATTGGTACTAATGTCTATTAGTATCAGTTAGTATCATATGAGCCACCTGGAGCTGTATTCAGAGAACAGCGGGTGGTCTGTTCTCTGAATACATTCCTTTTGTTCTGCAGCAGGGCTGACAGCTGAGACAATGTAATCAGCACTCCCCAGGCAGAACACAGTATGCAGTCCTTCTTATCAGCTCTTCTGCAGAACAATGGATTTTATGCTGAACTGAAAATCATCGATCAGCAGAAAAGTGAAAGATGGGCACATTTACATGCAACGATTACAGCTCCAATGGATTAGAGTGATAACTGTTGTGTCTAAAAGAGCCTTAAGTAGTTCCAACTGAACTATATTCAATACCATTCTAGGAAACTACTTAAGTTGACCATACACATTAGATATCTATTGAATGAACTATACAACCCCCCACACACATGTATGCTTGTCTTGGGCAAGTGTACCTGTGTGCTCCATGGGGAAAGGTGAATAAGACCCCTATAGCAGCAAACAAATGTATCAAACAGGTTGAATTCCAGCTGCACATTCCTTTCATTCCCTGACATCTATAGAGAGCTGTAAGGCCGATATACATATTATATAGTTGTCCAGCATTAATCTAATGTGTATGGCCATCTTTAGTCTGAATGTTGAATCCCCTTTAAAGCCAGTTTGACATGAGTGTATTACGGATGCATTTTTGAGCCCGTACGAGATCCCACTGATGCTTTGAGTTTGGGTCAGTAGACCCACTATCGGGTCAGGATACTCACCTGTAATACGCTGGTGTAGAACTGGCTTAGAGAGGATTTGTCAGCTCTCCTGTTATGTCTATTCAGTAAATGTCTATTTCTGTGTCTTCTTTACGAAATATCAATTTTGGAGCTCTCTTCTTAAAACTCTACATTGCTCTGTTCCTGCTTTATTCCTCCTAGGATGAATAAATTAACAACTGAGTTTTACTAGTTGGTGGGCGTGTCTGTACACAGACGGACACTATCCAATCAGTGCTGACATTGCCAGTCTTTAGAATGACACACCCCTTTGACAAGCCAAATATATGAATAAACAGACAAAGCCTATTGTCAGTTTATTCATACTTATCCAGGAGGTAATAAGAGAGAAATGCCACTGAGCATAGTTGTAAGAAAAGATGTCCTAGAATTGTTATTTCAGGAGGAAGGCAAATATTTACAGGAGTGGCAGCAGGCCTTGGTATTGTTCAGTCTGTAGATCAGATGTAATTCCTACTCTACCATCACCTTGATAAACATTTTGTAAGTTTTGATATAACATAAAATGTCTTGAATATCATGTATGTTTTAATGTATATCACAAAAACTTTCACCAAGCTTACTACCATGACACCATCCATCCATTCCACTTTACTTGTGGAGTAAGAATTGGACCGTTTGAGTCCTCCATGTAGTGTTCTCCATTGCATCAAACTTTCACTGCTAAGTAACTTCTGACTTCAGTAAGTGACATAACTCGGCTCTTAGAAAACTGACCACTTTTGGCAACTTGGGCCGGAAGGGAAAGAAGAAGGAAGTTAGCTCACAACTTTCAATCCTACCCAGAGACTTTTTAGCATCTCAGTGATTTACAAGCTGCAAAGATCTGCTAATCTGAGGCAATGCCTAAAGCTCCTCCATATACACAATGCATTTTGAAAGTCTTCAAACCCCATCACTTTTTCAAAATGTTGTTATGTTTTCGCCTTGTGCAAATAGAAAAAAATCACGTTTTTCCCCAACATTCTGCGCTCAGTACCCCTTAATGACTAAGTGAGAACAGAATATTAGAAATCTTTGTAAGTTTAAAAAAAAACCAAAAACTACCATTTTGCATTGACATAAATATTAACACCCTGTACCCTGTTGAAGCATCTATCTTTGGCAGCGAGTACAGCCTTCAGTCTTCTTTGGTATGATGCCACAAGGTTTGTAGACCTGAATTTGATGATTTTCTGCAATTTTTCTCTGCAAGTCCTCTCAATCTCTGTAAGACTGGATGGAGGTCATCTGTGGACAACCATTTTCAGGTCTCTCCAGAGATATTTGATTGGGTTCAAATCAGGACTCTGGCTGGGCTACTCAAGGACATTCACAGGGTTGTACCTAAGCCCCTCCTGTGTGGTCTTGGCTGTGTGATTAGGGTCATTGGCTTGTTGGATGGTGACCCTTCTGCCCAGTCTGAGGTCCCTTGAGCTCTAGATCAGGTTTTCATTAAGAACATCTCTGTGATTTGCTCCATTCAGCTTTCCATCAACCCTGTCCGGTCTTCTTGTCCTAGCCATGATGCTGCCACCACCATGCTTCACTGTAGGGATGGTATTTGGCAGGTGTGGAGCAGTGCCTTGTTTCCCTTCAGATGTAATGCTTAAAATTGAGGCCAAAAAGTTCAGTCTTGGTTTCATCAGACCAGAGAATCTCGTTTCTCACAGTCTGAGAGTCCTTTAGATGTTTTTTGGCAACTGCAGGCTGGCTTTCTTGTGTCTTTTACTGAGGAGAGGCTTCTTTCTATTCACTCTGCCATAAATCCTAGATTGGTGGAGGCTGCGGTGATGCTTGACCTTTCGGAAGTTCCTCCAATCTGCATACAGGATCTCTAGAGTTTATCTAGAGTGACTATTGTGTTCATGGTTACCTCTCTTATCGAGGCTCTCCATCCTCTAGATTAAGAATTATGGAGGCCGCTGTGTTCTTAGGAACCCTTCAGTGCAGAAGAAATTTTTTGTATCGTTCTCCAGATCTGTGCCGCCGTACAATCCTGACTCCGATCTCTACAGGCAGTTCTTTCCTCCTCATGGCTTGGTTTTGGCTCTGACATGCATAGTGAGCATCTTATATAGACAGTGGTGTGTCTTTTAAAATGATGTTCAGTCAACTGAATTTACCACAGGTGGACTCCAATCAAGGTATAGAAGTATCTCAAAGGTGATCAAGCAAAATTGGAGGCCATCAGAGCTAAATTTCAAGTGTTATACCAAAGCGTACTTATGTCAATGTAAAATGTTAGTTTTTCATTTTTTGTTAAATTACAAAGATTTCTAACATTCTGTTTTCACTTTGCCATTATGGGGTATTAAGTGCAGAATGATGGGGAAAAACTTACATTTTTGTAAAAATTTACACGAGGTCACAACTTAACTAAAAGTATACAAAGTGAAAATAGTCTGAAGAATTTCCAAATGCAGTGTAGCTTAACTATTTAACCTATTCCAATGGCATGGTGAAAACTCCTCCTCTCTAACCAAGTTTCTAACTTTTGTAGGCTAAGACCAACCACAGTCCTCACTTATCGGACAGAGAGAATATCCAAGATGCAGCCACAATAAGTCTGTTACACTTACATATATAGCTCTACTGAGAGACAGGAAAATTATATTGACCTCTTCTGACATTACAGGGTCCTAGCTGGAAAAAGAGAATTTCACATCCTTGCTTTGGAATCCAGTTCAACTCCCGTCAAAATAGAATTGTGTATAATCAGACGTCTAGTGAAGAGAAGGTATGTGACCCTTAATGTTAGAAAGATCAATGCAATCTACCATAACGACAAGACTTTAATCTTGGACCAATTCTTCTAGGTCAAAATTGTGTAAACCATTGAACTAATACGACAAGTTCTTCCAACAATGTCATGTATTTGGACAGAGGGAGACCATTACTAGCTGGTGGGTTCCTTCTCAACCACTGTTGCAATGGTCAAGTGTGCAGCTAGAGGCTTATTAGCCCTAGTGCAAAAGTTCAGCTTGGGATTTCCTCCCTCCCACACAACTCTTTCCTCATGTCAGCTGCTTCCCCGGCTTTTCCTGTAAGCAGAGGCGTAACTATAGAGGGTGCAGGGGATGCGGTTGCACCTGGGCCCAGGAGCCTTAGGGGGCCCATAATGCCTCTCTTCTCCATATAGGGAGCCCAGTACTATGAATAAAGCATTATAGTTGGGGGCCTTGTTACAGGTTTTGCATTGAGGCCCAGAAGCTTCAAGTTATGCCTCTGTGCAGCATGGTTTAGGTATGGGTACGGGTACAGATACAGATAGAGGGGGGCCCCAGCTCACCTTTTGCATCCAGGCCCCTGAGCCTTTAGTTACGCCCTTGCCTGTAAGCATTTGTAGTTAATGAGTGAGGCAATTAGGAACCTGAGCACTGATCCATCTTAGCCTGGCAATACAGAACCGCATCAAATAAAGTATCTTAATAGTTAGTTATGAAACAGACAGATATACAGGGCCACATAGCATCAGTTAATGTAAGGAACAATGGTGATATAGGATAGTGAAGAGTATAAAGTCAGAAGCCCAGGTGGTCTGGTACAATGAAGGGATTAATTTAAGGGTCTTTGGTTTAGGGCAATGAGGGGGGTTAATGTCAGTATGCTTGGTGGTTTAACACAAGGAAGGTGCTTAAGGTAAAGATCCCTTGTGGTCTAGGACAGTGAAGGGGTTAATGTCACTGTTCCAGGTGATCAAGGGCAGTGAAGGTATTAATATAAGGATATTTGATTGTCTAGAGCATCGAAGGGGATAATGTTAATATCCCTTGTGGAGGATAGTGTAAATGTTAAAGGGGGTTTCTGTGACTAAAATATTGATTACCTATGCTCAGGGTTGGTTATTAATATCAGCTGATCAGCGGTTTAAAAAGGCCATAAAACTCAGGTGAGCACTGCGGCCTCTTAGGCCAGTGATGTAATGTTCAGTCTTCACATACCCAAGTGCAGCTTGGTCCTATTCAAATCAATTGGGATTGAGCTATTATACTAGATGGCGCTGTGCCTGGTATGCAGTGAAAAGAGGCGCCGCAAAGGTCCTGGGCAGCAAACCACAGTGATCTGATATTATCTATTCTCAGGATAGGTAATCAATATCCAAGTCTAGGAAAACTCATTAAATGGCTATAAATCTGGGTTTCAATGGTTACCCATCTCTTCTGGTTCCAGTGTTGTCCTGGCTATAACTTCCTGTTTCCTCCCTGCACTCATCCCTATTGTCAGTAGACAGTTGAAGACTGTTGCAAATTCAAGAGCGCTTTCTCCAATCATTAAAGAGGTTGTACTAAGATTTCAAACTATTCCCTATCCATAAGGGATATCCTGTGATCTTATGCTAAGGTGGAAGTGTAGGCCCTGGTTGCATCTTTGATCACCGAGACCCCTATTAGCTATGCGAAAGGCCATAATATGCATGATTTTAGTACATGAAATGAAATAATTGACCAACTGACCTTTGGTGAAGGGCCTCTGACACTACAATAGTGCCCGAATGATAAGTCTTCCTCCTTATGTGGGGCCATCAGAATGTCATCCACAACTTGAACTTAGGGGGAATATGTATTGACCACTTTATATTTTGTTTAACTATTGAATCTTACGCTCAGTTAAGTGGCACTAAAGGGACGGACATTCATTTTCTTCCACTACTTCCCATTTGGAAATTCCTTTATTGGTCCGATAGTTTAGAAGATCCAAAATGCCCAACACTGTATTTAACCCCATTTACAATATGTAGGGTAGCCTGCATATGGGATCCATGTTTATGACTGTTGGACTGTAGATTACTGGTGAAGCCTATAGTAGATGGAGATCACAACCTCCCTTAAATGGCATAATAACATTAGAATTGAATGTTACATTTATAGTAAGAAATTGTATTTTTATATAATTTATAGAGATGAGCGAACGTACTCGTTTAGGGCGATTTCGTAATCCAGCACCGCTTTTTCGAGTAACTGACTACTCGGGCGAAAAGATTCGGGGGGCGCCGGGGGTGAGCAGGGGGTTGCAGAGGGGAGGGGGGGGAGAGAGAGAGAGAGCTCCCCCCTGTTCCCCACTGCTACCCCTCGCTCCACCATGCCGCCCCCCGGCGTCCCCCAAATCTTTTCGTCCGAGTTGTCAGTTACTCGAAAAAAGCGGTGCTCGATTGCGAAATCGCCCTAAACGAGTACGTTCGCTCATCTCTAATAATAGACAAGAAGAAAAAAAATAAAAACACTGAAACATCTTAGAAAAGGAAGACTCTTGTGTCTTTAAGAATCCTCTCTAGCTCCTGATCCGCTCGGCAGGTGGTTTTTCTCACTGGAAGGATATTGAAAGACACCAGCAGGAAATGTTAGAAAAGCAAATGAAATAAACTCCATAAAGTCAGTAAGAAACAGCAGTGGTGCTTCATGTGTCATTTTTCCATTTTGAGCATTTGTCAAGATAAGAAGCGAGGATTATTCTTTTGTTGTAAATATAAGGCGAGACATACGGAAATGCGTAAGATGTAAAAGATGGAATGTGCAATGTGACAGTGCATAGAGAACTGTTAAAGGGATTTTTCCACTTTCTTGTACAAGTGGTGGTAAATCGCTAGGATACATTGTCACTTCTTGATCACTGGGGATTCGATTGCCGGAACCCCCATGATCCTCAGAATGAAAAGCTTGTGTAAGGCCACTTTCTGACGAGGGTGTTTTTACTTCCTATTTGGTCCATATTTTTTGCAGACTCTAATATGGAGCTAATGTAACTCTACGTATCTATTCACATGGCCATATTTGTCAGGGCTGTGTTTTAAAAATGCATCATATGCTAATTTTGTCAGTTTTTGCCTCCATATTTGCATATATTGCTATTATTTTCTATTGGGCAAATATGGATTCATACGTACCCAGTAGAAAATAAAACCACTGGCAGCAAATATGGAGGCAAATACCGATCAAATACTGATGAAATACTGACATATTGTTGCACTGTCCTCTGTAACACTTTTTTTCTCCCCTGCCCTCCTGCACACAGGACCTCCGACACATCCAATACATCTTTGGAGTCGTGTCACCCCCAGGCATCCTGTTGTCCTATCCAGCCGAACTGACAAAGGGGTTCTTCCCCGAAATGCGTATTCTATTGCTGGTTTTTAATTTGTGAAAAAATAATAAAAAAGAAGTGCTTTCACCATCACACATTGGACTTTGATCTACATCTTCTAGTTGCTTAGAGGGTTGCGCTTCCATACCAGTTCTTTTCACATCCTTTTTCGCTACACTCACGCCCACACTGGCGGAGCGTCATCTGGTTGGCAGCACCTCCACCATTCAAAATAGTCAATCATTGAAAACTCTTTGTACTCCATAAATATTCCACCACCCTCACTGGGTCTTGCTCCACCCTCCTTTTTCATTTCTTTTACTCACTGTTTTTGCTGTAGTCCCTCTCCTTTGTCCTTCTGCTACAACAAATATCCCTTCCTGGCCAGTAGCATGGAAAGAAGATATCATTAAGCAACTCTACTTGTAAAGCTGTGGGGTAATATATTTTATGTGATAAGCAGTAATGTTGAATGACTCGATAATTTAGCACATCTTGGTATGATTCCCCCTATATTGTAGAAGGAGCAAAACACAACAGTTATTAGATTAGTGCCTTTATTATATGTTGTACATCCTTCTCAAGTAGTGTTGAGTGAACTTTTGATAAATTGGGTTCGGCCATTTCAACGAACGTTGGCAAAAAGTTTGATTCAGTTTGAATTAGTTTGAACCGAACCAGAACTTCACAAACACCCCTAAAACTGGAGTACGTATAACACTGTCAAGGGGCCAAAAACAGTAGTTCTAAATTTACTCCTTCTCCACCTCCTTCTTAATAAATGCATGCGCTCTATGATTAAAGTTGATTATTATGAAGACGAAACTCACACAAACACATGGAAAATATGCAAACTCCATGCGGATATTGTCCTTGCTCTGTTTTGAGTCTAGGACTCCAGCAATGCAAGGCAACAATGCTAACCACTGAACCACCATTGTTCTTCTTCATCCTCCTTCTCATTCAAAGGTAGAAGAAGCGTAGTGGCTCAGTGGTTAGCATTGTTGTCAAATCTGACCAAAGACAACATCTGCATAGAGTTTTATGTTCTCCTTGTGTTTGTGTTAGTTTAAACATTTATTGAGGTGAAGAAGAAGGAGGAGAAGGAAAATAATTTTACTAGGTTCGGCTGAGACGAACTGACTGGGGTTCAGCCAAGACGAGCTGACTGAGGTTTGCGTCAAACCTAACTTTTAGCAAAGTTTCATCCGAAATTGGGTTTATTTCAGTTTGCTCAACACTATCCTCGAGGTGGTCCAAAGAGGACCTTGGATGGTATTTCTCCTTCAAAATTGATAATAAATCCTTTTTTGTCCTTTCTCTTTAGTTCGAAATGGAAGAAGATGAAATGTTATCAACAGTTTTACCCGACTCTAGAGAAGAAAACGACCTTCCAGAGGAATTCCCAAGAATTGAGGAGTTTGGCACCTTAAGTTCTATAGCTAGAATCCCATATAAAGATTCCCAGCTCCTTATTAGTCTAGAGAAGCAGAAGTTGGAGATGGAAAGACAACGCCTAAGCATCGAAGCTGAGAGACTACAAGTAGAAAAAGAAAGATTGCAAATTGAAAGAGAGCGATTGCGGCACTTAGACATGGAGCATGAAAGACTGCAGCTTGAAAAAGAGCGTTTGCAAATTGAGCGAGAGAAGCTCAGGCTACAAGTCATGCACGCGGAGAAGGCCAACCTAGAGAATGATTTTGTGCCGGCGGAAAAGACTATATTGCAGCCCTTGGACATAGAAGCTGAAAAATTAAAACTGGAAAGGGAACATCTTCAACTAGAAAAGGAGAGGCTACAGCTCTTAAAGTTCGAGTCTGAGAAGCTTCACATAGAGAAGGAACGTCTGCAAGTTGAAAAGGAACGTCTACGAATTCAAAGAGAAGGGCACTTACAATAAAGGTGCCAATGAAAATTAGTACAACTTACATTAGTTTTACAGTGACTTTGGTCTGGCATTGTCTATGTTGCTTTGTCTGTAGACTTTGATCTTTGTTCTGTCTACCAACAGGGCCTTATGCAGGTATGTTCCTCTGCTGTTTTTGGCAGATAGGTCAGCGTGCAACCAAATAGTGATTCTCTACATTTTGATGTGCCTGCATAACTGGAAGTATGTGAGATTTTGTGCACAAGTAAAATCCATGCTAGTATTTTAGTGCTAGTAAAACCCAAGACTTAGAACCATCAGCACTAAATACTTTTGAGGAACCTAGTATTTGTGATGCTCTACAGAGCTTTGCTTCTAATCTTATCTTCTTTCTTTTTCACTTGAACGTTATAGCTTTCCTGTCTGCTATTACATGGATGAAACTTGAGTGGCTAAAGTCACAGGTACAAATTGGGATATGTATCAGTCCCTTGTGGGCATGTGAGAACTTGATCATCAAATGGCATCAATGAACATCACTTGTGTTCTGTACAAGATTTTTATATTGGTATCATATACTTTTTAAAGTCCATTTTAGGTCATTATCGTTTGTTCTTTGGTGCTATAGCTTTCCTGTCTGCCACTACACGGATGAGACTTGAGTGACTAAAGTCATAGGTACAAATCACTGTTGGGAAATGTATCAGTCTATGGTATAGACTGGGCATGAGAGAACTTGGTCACCAAACTGCATTCAATGAGCATCACTTGTGTTCTATACAGGATTTTTATATTGTATCATATATTTTTTTATGTCCATTTTAAGTCATTATTGTTTGTCTTTTTGGTGCTTTTTGAACAAAAAATGAATGTGCTTCCCATTTACAAGCAAAACTGTAAAACTATCCCAAGAAAACTAACTAGAATTGCTAATTCTTGAATGGTTCTTTCGCTTACATAGCGTGAAGCAGGGTTGTGATATTGAGGATCTCAAGTACTACAAAATGACGGGGCTTCCATACTTGGTTGTGTGTTGTTTAGGCATTGTAATTATTGTTAGTTGCAGACAAGAGTCCGTATAAGACTAGGGTTACATGGTAATTTTGGTCACACAACACTGAATCTAATGATTGTACAGTGGGTCATAGAGAACCGGCGACCAAATGCAACAGTTAAACAAAAGTTTTGGCTACTCTAAAATGTCCTAAGGTAAAGTCCAATTTGCATAAAGCACATGCAGCTAAAAGTCTGTCTACCCACAGCAGCCAGTAAAAAGAAAGTATTACCAGCAATTCATCCATCCACTGGCTTCACATATGGGTGGGGGGTTCAGCCACATATGGTCTATGCAGTGCAAAAGCCTAGTCCAGTGTTGCCGAAATTACTACTAGGCACAGAAAAATAATGCAGTAGAATATAGTCAGGGGGTGCAGATAAAATACTAAAAGGTTTTTGGAGGATAAGACATCTGGTAAGAAGTAGACTTTGAAGAATAACCTCCTCAGCTGGTATATGGAGAATTGTAACTGCATCAAGAATGTTTTCCAAATGTTCTATAGCCAGAACTGTGATGGTTCAACACTAAAACTGTGAAAGAAATAGTTGCATAGTTAGTGCGGGTGAAAAATAACATACATCCCTTAAAGGGGTTTTCTGGGGACACAGTTTTTTACTTTTTTCCAAAACCCGCTCAGCCCGCTGTATTAACATAACAGAAGACATGCTCACCTTCCCAGATTCCCTACATCTTCGGTTTTGCTGGTGCCTGATCTCTGCTGGTCTTCACTTCTAGGTGTAGCGAGTCAACTATGACTTCAGGACCATGTAACTACTGCAGCCAATCACTGGTTGGCTTCAGCCGGCGATTAGCTGCTGCAATCACATGATCTAGGATCGTGTCATCAACACTCTTTCCTGAATGCGAATATCAGTGGGGTCCAGGCGCACGCCAACTGACACGTTCAGAAGAGCAGGAAAGGTGAGTATGTCTTTTGCTATGTTATTGGAGCAGACTGAGCCAGTTTGGGAAGAAAGTGTGTCCCTAGATAATCCCTTTAAGTTCAGGAAGAGATAATGTTTCATTGGATGTCTTTTTTAAAGGCTCTAAACAAGCTGTGTTTCTTAAAATTCAGTTCCCTGGATACATATATACTATGTGTTTAAGGTGGGATTGGAAACGTTTTATAGCTCTTACCCTATTATTTAATTATATAATATGTAACTGTGCTGGATCCCATAGCATACTATAGCTGAGGACTAGTGTTGAGCGAACCAAACCAGTAGAACCCTCAGTTGGGTCGAATTTTGTTACAAATTCAGTTTGCCATGAACTAAGCTTTTAGCAAAGTTCTAACCAGAATATGGTTCTACTTGTTCAGTTCGTTCGACACCAGTCCTGAAAACTGGCATATAACATTGTCTAAGAGCTATAAAAGCCCCTGTATAATACTTTCAGGGCTTTTATGGCTCGTATACAGTGTTTATACACCAGTTTTAGGGGTCTTGCTGAACTTCTAGTTCAGTTCAAACTAATTTAGACCAAACCAAACTTTTTTCAAAAGTTTGGCGAACTAGCCAAACCAAACCTTTCAAAGTTTTCTCATCACTACTGAGGATGTAAGCTAGGGCAATGCAGCAACCAAAGATCTTAGTGTCACGCTGGCTGCATCGCAACTAATGAAAATGAATATGGTTATGCAGAAATCCAGCAGGTTTGGATTGCTGAAGACTGTCATGTCAGGCCAAGGTAACTCGCACGTCTCAACGTGACCACATTGACTTTTATTACTTGCGATGTAAGAGTGTAACAGTGTGATTCTTGGCTCATGTTGTCCTAGCCTAATTTGTTCTTGTGACACACTTTGTGCCCATTGCAATCATTAAATGTTCTTCTGTTGTAATATTTTATGAATTGTTTTTTTTGACATGTGAAAAAATTCCTTCTGTGATGGTACGCAATTTGATACACTCACAAAGGACCTTAGTTGGGTTTTCTTAAGATACAGTGTTGCTATATCTGATAGGTGGTGGTTATTGTCTGATCAGTGGAGCTTGGATCCTCACTGATTGTGAGAATGGGGGTCCTATAGCACCTGGTGTTGGTGGGTCTGTGGCCAATCATGTGCACTGATTGCTGAATTCAATGGGACTGTGAAAGATGGCCGCCTACAGCTGCTCAGCAATGTCCAGCAAGTCACTTGAAGTGACTGGAATGACCGCACACATACTTAAACACAGCTCCATTTCCTCAAAGATACACAGGACCTCATTATCAGTGGGGGTCCTAGCAGTCAGATGTGGATAAGAGTAACTTTGAATCTTAAGAAAAAAACCCTTTAAAGTGAAAGTCTGGGGACATTTTCATAATTAGTTAAATTGACATACCAGGATCAAGTAACATAGCAGAGCTACTAATAAATTCACTCTGATACCTCAAATGCATGCATCAAAATGCTCTATATATTATAGTTCTTGAAGGGATTGTCTGAGATTTTACTATTGATGATCTATCCTCAGATTAGGTCATCAATAGTTGATTATCGGTGCCTGCTGCTCCTAGCCGATAGCTGTTCACTGGGCTGCTATAAGTGAGGACAGCATTGAGAGCAGATGGTGCTGGCAACTTTACAGCACCCCAGTTGGATACTGCCAGCACAGCTGTCATTACATTCAGTAGGAGCTGTGCCTACAGTACCAACTTAGGTCACTGCAACACAAATAACGCTATCTGCTTTCAGCTGATCGTTGGGCATCCTGCTCGTGGCGCCCCTGCCGATCAAATACTGATGACCTGAGAATAGGTCATCAATAGTTCCAGGCAATCCCTTTAACACTGCACTACTATGGCTTGTCACTGGTCTATGCAGCAAACGTTGCCTAAATAATGTCACCATGTGTGACTTAGAGTTCTGCAGCTATTGGCTACACAGACTTCCTGTCCTTCCCACCCCTTGCATGCACTCTGCACATGATAATGTGAGTTCTCTGCTCACTTTCCGATTCACGTGCAAAAAAACTGCTAAAATGGAGCAGACACCACTCAGCATTGACAACATTATATACAGAGCCCATCAAGGGGCGGGGAGTTCAGGAAGTCTGTAAGGTGCAACTTCAGCCAATCGCCACAGAGCAGGAAGTCATGGGCATGACCCTGAAAGCTCTATTTGACTAATTATTAAAATTTGCTGTGAGTTTCACTTTAAAAAGCCTCTTCGTAGACTAATCAGAGGCAATCGTTAACTCTTTAGTGGGGATAAAAGTCCCTAGACCCTATGACTTCTTGGAAAAATGAAAATCAAGGAACGCTTTTTAAAGTCCTTTGTGTCGGGACACGTTTTAGTATTATAGTTTCTTATAGAAATGTCGTAAACTTACAGGTACCTGTATGTACAATACTGGTGTGTGACTTCACCGAGCCGATGGCCTAATAATTTAATTTTAGTTTATATTAGAGTATTTTTGTTATTAACATAAAACTAATCGGAAAGCTAGATAGTTTAGCTTTGGCATTAGTGAATAACTTAACTGGCTAAAACAATATTAAACCGTGTGCTTTGTACTTTGCTCAATAGATCAGCATTTTAGCCAAAAACATAAAGTCATGTTAAGTGTTTTGCATTCAGTAATAATAAGCTGTTTAGGGTGCAGTACTCCATGTGGTCAATGAAATATATACAGTATTTATATATATTTGTCAATGAGAAACACTGAACCTTTCAAATTGTGATTTTGTAGGTATTCTACCTTTCCAAGCTGTGAATGTATGTGTAGAATCACATGCAGAGAAGCGTATACAAGCTAATAACATGGAATGTCCTGTATCAGTGTGCACCTTTCCTGTTTAGTAATAAAGGATACAACACACATGCCTGAACAGTACTGTCTGTGAATTTCAATGAAGACCAATAAAAGTATCATCCTCTCATGTGTCCATTGTGTGCGTCTATGTTTGCATACTGCTAAGGAGTTTCTGGTGGAGGTATCAACCAGGTTGGCCAACTTAGTTATAACTTTTTGGGGACAACTTATGAAAAAGTCATGAATTGCTAATATATTTCACGGACTAATTGGAAAATCATAATACATGTGAATCCACCCGTCACTTTCTTCTAATATCATTAAAGGGGTTGTTCCGCGAAAGCAAGTGGGGTTCAGCACTTCTGTATGGCCATATTAATGCACTTTGTAATATACATTGTGCATTAAATATGAGCCATACAGAAGTTATTCACTTACCTGCTCCGTTGCTGGCGTCCCCGTCTCCATGGTGCCGTCTAATTTCTGTGTCTTCTGGCTGATTTAGACACGCTTGCGCTGTAAGGATTCCTCTTCTTACTCCCTCCGGGTTCACGAGCGGCGTCCTGGCTCCTCCCTCTTCTCCGCGTCATGGTGGCTGTATCGGCAGTGGAACGCAAGGAAGCAGAAGACAATCCATGGTGCACCATGGGAGAAGACCCGCGGTGCACCATGGGAGAAAACCGCAGTGCATCATTGGGAAAGGACCGGCGGCCATCTTTAATAGAAGAAAAGAAGATGCTGCCCAAACGTGGATGCAGGTAAGCAATTTAAAAAAAAAAAAAAAAAAAATAGATTGTTTTAAACGGGGCACAATGAGGGGGTATCAAGAAAAAAAAAATTTTGGATTTCGCCGCGGGACAACCCCTTTAAAGTGCACCAATGAAGACCTTTAATGACTTAAGTGTCGTTAAAGGTCTTCATTGGCTGTTGCTTGTACCTACTTGGCATTAGCTCTATTAATTCAGTTTTTCATGTAGATTTCCCTATTTTCCTGCTGCCCTGTTCTTTGCACCACTTATAGATGAGGGGTGCTTGTTAAACCGGCCATTCTGTCAGTACTGCACTGGCCAGGACTTCCTATCTCCCAAACTTCCTATGATGGTTTGCATCATTCTGCTCCAATCAGCTGCAAGATAACATCTGGATACCTGCCCCTCAGTTTCATGTGGTAACTAGCAATGTCCCTACTAGAGCCAGATGCCTAACAACAGGCAGTGGATTTCAAAGGGAGACCCCTACTGGCAGACACTTCAAACTTGATTTTCAGTGGTAAAACACAAAAAATTAATGTAAGTATATTACAAGATACATACATAGGCTGTTAAATTAGCATAAATTGTGTGAAAAGTTAGTATCCATTTAAAAAGGGCTCTGTCATTAGAAAAAAAAATCCTATACTTACCTATTCCTCCCGACGCAGCCTTATTACTGAATCTTCTCCTCCCCGATCTTCTGGCTTCTGCAGTCTCCTGGGTCACCTCACCTCAATAGGTGAGTATTGATTTTTTTTAATGACTGAACCCCTTTAAGGATTCTAATTGAATGCATTATCACAATATTTCAGCAAAAGACTGCAACTCCCATCACAACCACTTCGATGGCCACACATAGACAAATATATCATAGAAATCTCCTGACAGAGTACTGCAAAATCATGTTTGTTTTTTTCAAATCTGGCCAATTAATTCCTATTTGCCAATTTGGTGGACATGTAGTAAGATATTTTCACTCTGGAAAAAAGTTTGCCATTATGCAGGGTGTTTACTAAGAGCACAAGCCACTAATTTTTCAATATTTATGCTCGGGACAATGACATCTCATAAGAGCATACTGATGACTACCTTGGCTTTTGGTGAGCTCAGAGTTGTCACAAAAATTGTTGAAAGCGGGCACTGCCAACCTTGAAGCATTTCTGATCCTGGTGCTCCATGTTCTTGAAAATGTGCTGCAGTATGCCCACATCGATTGCGTCGATTAGAGGGAAAGCTATTGGGATAGGTGTCGGGAAGAGAGTCGCAGGTTTGCTATAGGTATGGGACCCACCGTTGGTTGGTGGTGCGGCCTGAGCAGAGCGAGAAGTCACAGGCAATTGAGGAGATTGCGTCGGCAGCATCCAAAGTTCTTCGGGAGCATTTGGTGAGGTGCCAGATATAAAAGTAGTGGAATCGGATAGACTGGGATCGTATGTCACATTTTTTGTTGTCAGTTCAACAGGGGTCAGTGCAAAATCAGCACCCAATGCAAATTCTGGCATAAATACTCAGGTTGTGGAGGATATGTCTATGCAAGTGTTTCCAGAAAAATGTTAAAGGGGTTGTCTCGCGCCGAAACGGGTTTTTATTTTCCATAGGCCCCCCGTTCGGCGCAGGACAACCCCAAGGGATGTGTTAAAAAAAACCAAAAACATATTACTTACCCGAATCCCCGCTCTGCGACGTCTTCCTTCTTCCTTCTTCTTCCTTCACCAAGATGGCCGCCGGGATCTTCACCCACGATGCACCGCGGGTCCTTTCCCATGGTGCACCGTGGGCTCTGTGCGGTCCATTGCCGATTCCAGCCTCCTGATTGGCTGGAATCGGCACACGTGACGGGGCGGAGCTACGAAGACCAGCTCTCCGGCACGAGCGGCCCCATTCACCAGGAAGAAGACCGCACAGCGCAAGCGCGTCTAAAAAAGCAAGAAGACAGAATTAGACGGATCCATGGCGACAAGGACGCTAGCAACGGAGCAGGTAAGTGAATAACTTCTGTATGGCTCATATTTAATGCACGATGTATATTACAAAGTGCATTAATATGGCCATACAGAAGTGCTTAACACCACTTGCTGCCGCGAGACAACCCCTTTAAGTGAGTGTGGCAGGCAGCTTCCAAAGAGGAAGACTGCAGTGAAATTAAGCATGGTGTCCCCTTGGTTAAATTAGTCTACCAAAGCAGAGCGCGGAATTTTTAAGGTCAGGTTTTTTGTTAGTTTTGTATCTCTAGTGTGGGCATTTGAAATCCATGCAAGATCATCCAGAGGTGGCTGTGTAAGAATTGCATAAAGAATTGGATTTGAGGCAAGTTCCAGGACCATTTTTGTCCCCTCCCATCCCTGCATATCTGTTCGATGGGGAGTTGTGCCTAAAAAAGAAACCTTGAATTATTCAATGATACATCATTTATCATTCCCACAAGGGGATTTGGTAAATTATGGGATTTTGGAGGATTTGACATCGGTATCTTATACGTCTTTCAGCAAAGTGGTGGATTTAGATCCCATCAGCGGTATGGGTGCAAATATGGCAGATGTGGAGTCAGCCTTTCGGCTTCCTCCAATATATCAGGAAAGTCACTTTTTGTTGGGTTTTTCTTTTCAAGAGCATTTTTATGTGGGTTTATGCTTGCCCATGGTATGTTCAATTTTTTGTACATATTTTGAGGCTCTTAGTGGGTTTTTTGAGTGGGTAGTCAAATGTAAAGCAGGGATGAAATCCTTGATACATTATTTGGACGATTTTTTGTGTGAGCCCTGGGTATAGTGTGAGTGTGAGCTTCTACTGGGCACCTTTCTTAAGATGGTAGAGGTTTTAGCATACCCATGGCTAGACCGAAAAGTCAGTCCCCACTACAAGTCTCATATTTTGCGGTTGGAAATTGAACTCTGTGGTGGGAGTTACGTGGTTTCCCAAAGATAAAGTAGAGGATCTATGAGTTTGGTTCTTTTTGTGGTGGAGAAAAAAACGTTCACCTTCGTGTTTTTCAATCTCTTTTGGGGAAGCTGAATTTTGCTTGCAGGGTGATTACTGCAGGCTGGATTTTCTGTCATCGTTTGGCGACTGCTATTTCAGGAGTAATAGGAATCACTTTATGCACCTAATGACAGACATGAAATGTAATTTGGCAGTTTGGTGTTATCTTTTTTAGAAAAATATAATGGGGTCGTTTTTCTTCTTCCCTGGTAGTTAATTCTGTGAAATTAGGACTACAGCTGAAGACAGCAGCATCACTAGCTTTTGCGGCAGTCCTGGGGGACCAGTGCTGTGGGGAGATGTGGCATAATTCACACATTATATGGAACTTGACATGTTTAGAATTATTTCCTATTATTTTGGTGGTATGCTTAGGGGCAGGAATTTTGTAATCGTACGTTCTGTTCTTGACGGACAACATGGGGATGTTGAATGCCATCAGTTGCATGAAATTGGACTCAACAACAGTTTTGGCCTTGTTACGAGACTTGCTGTTATTCTGCCTATGGTAAAACTTACAGTTTATGGTTCAGCATGTAGTCGGTAAGCTCAATATGGGCGCAGGGTTGTGCATGGACATCATCCAGTTCCCAGTGGAATTATGGAACCTAGTGGAGGTGTGATTGATGGGCTCACACGGTCAACTTTATCGGACAAGACTTGGCAATTTCATAAGGGTGTAGGGGAAGAATTTGGTTGGCCTTTAAAACCTCAGCATGGAAGGCTTTTGGTTGTAGATAATGCGAGTAAAGTCATGGATTTTGTTTCACAGCTGATTGTTCAAGGAGTGCCGGCCTACAGTGTAGCCAAAAAGCTGTTGGCTGTCGCCTTTTACCTAAAATGGGTGGGCTCGTCTGATGCTATAAAGTTGTTTTGGGTGCTGCAAGCACTGAAAGGTTTAAGGAGAGCCGGTCTGAAAATTCTGGCCCAGCACCCCATCATTATGCAGGTCATCAGAAAATTGTTGTATGCATTACCAGATATTTGTTCATCTCGTTTAGAATGTATATTGTTCAGGGCCTATTAATCGGCATTCTTTGGTGATTTTTAAATCCGAGTTGGTTAGTTTGAGTGCAAGGCATCTGAGGGGCATAGCTCATGGAGGTGTGGTGATGGGTCAAAGATCAGTGTATATTTGGCTCATGAGATCCAAGACCGATCAGTTAAGTAAAAGTGTCAGGGAAATTCTGCGTACAGCACCAATCAGGCCCACCCCAATACCCCGTTGCCGGCGGTAAAGAAGAAACACCACACACGGAGGTCTAGTATAGTTCCTCACACGGGGAAATAACTGTGCACTTTATTACAGATTACGTGGGGCTTTATACCCCTTATCACGTCATTTGAAGTGTGTCTTATTGACTCAAATCCACCGCATAACCATATATGTGATGTCTGCAATTCCGCCTGAGGCAGTGATAGTTATATACGTAGTTAAACAGTCGTTATCTTGATACGGCACTTCTGGGAAAACAGCCAAGCACGCGGCCTTCATAGCCAGTTCTGTATCATCTCTGAATTTCTGGACACATCTCTCTCAGCCTTGCAAAGCCTTGGCATATCTGATATGATTTTTAAGGCTACATATTAAGTTTTTTGCATTTTAGCATTGCATAGAACTTGCATACAGGTATAAAAGCATAAAAAAGCATATAGTAATATATACATATACCCTCACAAACCCCCCTAAAAACTTAATATGGAGATAAAGCACCAGGCCTCACACTCTCCCTCGGTCGCCTCTCCCTTGCGTCAGGGTTTCCCCACTGCCCGTAAGGCCCTACTCCTAGGAGGGGGGATCCCTACCTCACCTCAGAAGGAGGCCATGGATTCCCTGGGCTCATTTTCCGGGCATCCATATCCTCTATCTGTACAAGTTAACACCCCGCAGAGTGCGCCCTCGCTGGAACCTATGGTTTTCTACACTATCCCTCGGCAAATGGGAATTGCACTGACAATCCATCTTAGGAGACCAAAGCAGGTGTAGTACTAGTCCATCTCTCCATTCTTTGGTAACGTACGGTAGTTGGCATTATCGGAACTGGCTTTTCATCTCCTTCAAACAAAGGAAATGTTGGTGTCTCATTGTCCAGTCCCTTACTTATACTCCTTTTGATCAAGGGGATAATACACGTACAGGAAATCAGCAGAACTAACAAAACAATGCCCAGGATTATACCCACTTGAATCAGGACTTTCTACAATCCCTTCAACCATGAAAAATACTGGTCCCAGGGATCTGTAACCCTGAATTTCTTTTAAGTTTTTCTTTTAAGTTCAGCCTGGCTAATCTTTTATTGGCGACAATCACTTTACCTGTAAGTCCGATGTTATCGGGAATGTAGGTGCAACAAGTTTTACCAATCATCTTACACACTCCACCTTTTTCTGCTAAAATCATATCCAGGGCCATTCTATTCTGAAACTTCATAGATGCAGTAGGCCCCAACGGGTCAGCTAACCCTTGCAAAGCATCCCTGGTGTAGTTTACAAACCTCTGCTAATTGTAATAGATATAATTTATCCAATCTACATTCTTATTAACAGTGACAATAGCAAATAAGGACTCAAAACCTGATTTAACCTGATCTCTGGCCATAAATTCATCTGGCACCCCCCTTGGAACTTCTATTGCATCTATGTATACATGTGGATCAAAGCTACCACCTGGAGCGTCAACTTCTCTCTTAGTACGATGCGGTGTTGGATTCTCAGTGTAGTCTTCATATTGCACATTTGATTGTATTAATTTGTTCTGATCCCTGAAACAGTGGGCTAGTGTACAGTAGTCAAAGGTGTGTGTTAGAGGAATTGTACCACAATGTCACTTTCCCTTCTTATTCCCTGGACCAGGGGTTCCAGTTTCCCTCCTTTCCTGCCCCTGAACGTGTGACAGCCACTTCCGCCCAGGTCCTCCACCCTGCCCATAGCATGTAAAGGATATGCAGGATCATGAGTTCTGTGCTCCAGGACCCAGGGCCTTTGTGAAGTGTGGATCAAAGTGGGCTTTCCTTCGGGCTTGACTGCAGTCGGGGTGGTGAGCAACACCTGGTAGGGACCTTCAAACCGGGTTTCTAGTCCTTCTCTCTCAAACTTTTTCACATACACCCGGTCACCTGGTTTCAGATCATGACCTTCGTCTGTGGGATCTGGGAGAGAAGCAGAGACTGCAGAATGCGTTACTGACAATTCCTTGGAGAGGCCTATGACAAAATTAGCAAGAGAACCATTCCCCAAGCTCAGCTACTGTGGCATGTACCCTCCTGAGAAAAAAAATAAATAATGGAAGGCACTCAATCCAAGATTTGCCCATTTCCTCCATTGCCTTTTGTATCTAAAATTTCAGGGTACCGTTTATGTTTTCTAATTTTCCACTACTCCGTGGATGGTAGGGTGTGTGAAAGGCCTAGGATATACCCAAAGCAGACATGATGTGTTGCATTATTTAACCTATGAAGTGTGTACCTTTGTTTGACTCAATCACTTCCGGTACCCCGCATCTGCAGATTACCTCATTATGAGCTTCTGTGTGGTTACCTGCTCCTTTACCTTGGTAACAGTGTAGGTCTCCAACCTGAAAAGACATCAACAACAACAAGCACATATTCATACTTCCCAACAAGTGGGAGCTGAATGTAGTCAATTTACAATCCCTGAAATGGGTAGAGTGGCCTCGGCAAGTGTTATGTGGCAAATTTACTTCTGCCCTGTTGCTTACGGCATAGCTCATGCAAGATTGGACAAATGATGCAGTAGCTGCAGAGAACCCAGGAGCCACCTGTCCTCGTTCAAGCGCCGACATCATTGCTGCTTTGATAGGTGCATCTTTCCGTGCATCAGCTGGGCCATCATGGGGCACACGGACCGTGGTAGGCAAGTTCTGTTGACTGTTCACCATACGCCGTCCTGTTATGTTGCTGCCATTTTTAGTCCATTTTTTCCTTTTCTTCTTTGCTGGCTTGTAACTGTAAAGTCCATAGCATATCAAAGTCCAAAGTTTTTATCAATGTTCAAAGTTTGTCAATATCCAAAATTTAGTCAATGTCCAAAGTTTTTGTCAATGTCTTCCTTTCTTCTTTTCTTCCATGGCTTGAGGGCTGCTGCTTTTGCTGTGTGGTCTGCGAGGGTGTTGCCTCTTGCTTCTCCAGTGTAGGAATTGGTATGAGCTCTCCACTTTGTCAAGTAGAAGTAGGGCCTCCATGAGACTCTGCACCACTGCACCATTCTTAATTGGCTGTCCTGCTGAGGTAACAAACTCTCTGGCCTTCCATGTTGGGCCGTAATCATGAGCTATGTCAAATGCATACCGGGAATCAGTGTAAATGTTTGCCGTCTTACCTTCTGCCACTCTACATGCCTCAGTGAGGGCCTTGAGTTCCGCTTCTTGTGCTGAGACATGCAGAGGCATTCTGCTTTTAGGACATGTTGTTGTGTGACCACTGCATATCCGGTGTGGAGTCGCCAATCTTCACCCTGGTACCATCTACAAAAAGCTCAAAATATGCATTGTTAACAGGGGGTTTCAGTAACTTTTTTTAAAACCTAAATTTTCTTGTTGCATCAATGCTAGACAATCATGCTGATATTCTATTTCTAATAGATCAGAATCTCGTTGCAAAAAAATTTAAAATAGCTGATCTGTAATACCTAGATCACCTACGCCTTCCCCACCCCCCTTTGAACCAGGATACTCAATTGGGAGAAGAGTAGCCGGGTTCAAAATGGTACAACATTGAAAAAAGATGCTATGAGGCATGAAGAGGGCTGGATCTGACAGGCCAGAGATTAGGTGCTTGGGTTGCACTTGTGTGCATATGCTCTGGATGTCATGAGGGGTGAGGACCACTAGCGGGTAGTCCAGAACCGTAACCTTGTTCCCCTCGCAGAAGTCATGGACCATGCGGTAAGTACCTCTTTGTGTCTTTTCTTGATGGGAAAAGAAAGGTGTTTGCTGGAGGACATATCTCGCGCTAAACCCCATTGGAACCAAGTCTCCCACTTGTCCCGCATCAACATTTCTTGTGGGAAACTAAAGGGTTACTGTTCGAGCCAGGGGTGTGTACCCTGGTTTTAAACACATCATAGGGGGTACATTCAATTTCCCTATGCCTGTCTTGGAGGTGGCCAACAATTTGTCAGGACCTGCAGAAAAGTGAGTTTCTGCAGCGGCTGTCAGGGCAAACACATGAGCCAGATCCACCAAGAGAACAGTAAGTTTACAAAATTCTTCTGAACTGGTTCCTGAAGTCTCAACCTGTACCAATCCATCTCTTGAAAATTTGATGGATGCAGATAAGGCCTGTAAGATGTCAGCGCCAATAACAGAGACATGAATTACATCAGGGCAGAATAATGTACAAACTTCTACCCATATTTGAAATGTGATATCCTTTAAGCAAATTCATTATTAATCTGATCCTGTCTGCAATTCGTCAAATTTGAGAAAAAAACCCAAACTTTTACTGGCTGCCCAAGATTCTCGCCCCCTACTTTGTGGACAAGAGAGGGATGACCCAGTGCATACTTTTACATCATCTAGCTCCACCCCTTCGATACTTGCCGTTTGCGTGTTTCTTCATACTTTCATTTAAACTTTACACTCTGCATATGCAGAGGGGGGAGGAAAACTTTTATCCCCAGTCAATATCTGCATCACACATTTTACATCCATCACAGTCTGAACACGGGTCATTAACTCTCATCCATCCATGCGATCATGTCTTCCCCGTCACCCCCCCCCCCCCCATTTGAAGGTGTACCAGTACATACAGATGGATAGAACAAAAGTGTGACAAACAAACATACATCAGTTGAAAAACATTGAGGTGAGTGCTATAATGTTATAAAGTACATGATTCTATTGAGATGAGATTGTGAATGAGCGCTATTTTTGACAATTTGTGTGAAAAAGTTTGCTGAGTGACTGAGATATTCTATCTTTCTTATTTTCTGAAGCTGTTATATTCTATATTAAACAATGATGTATTTTAGAATCCGTGAATATCTTTCAGCCCCCATCTTTGCAAAATAACTGTTATCTCTCTGTGAATATGAAACACACACTGAACAAAGTTGTTTTAGTTTAACTATTCCCTGTATTTAAACTCATAAATATTACATATGCTGGGACCTTCTGACAACGCAACATGTTCTGCATTTTCAACCCCTGTATTCTTAAAAGCCCCCACAGGATGTGAGTGGGGTATAACTTTCTTACACCTGTATGAAAGAGACCAAGATGTGTCCATTTGTGACCTCCGAACCCAGCAAGAATGTACCTTAAAATTCCTATCTTTCCTGCCTTCTAAGACAGTATAAATCATTAGATTCATTACAAGCTTCTATTCCAATAAAGCAAACAAAGCTACTTACCAAGGTTAGTACCACATTCTCTCTGCTCTTATCTCTTGGCCTTGGAGGAGAAGAAGAATACAGAAACAAGGAGAAGGGGGTCTGTCTCACCCTGCAGCTTCAAGTAAACAATCTTTCTCTCACAAAAAGTGAGCTCAGTTAACCATTTGTATATATATATATATATATATATATATATATATATATATATATATATACACACACGTGCATATACATCTATATCTATCTACCTAGTATTATGCACCTTTTTCTCTCTCTCTCTCTCTGCCACCAAATCACATGCCATGTAACCTTTCTCTAGACTATGCCTGTTCCTCATATTTCTCTCCCTACCTGACCACCAATGTAACATTCAGTAGACACTCTCCCGATGGCGGGCACAAAATATCACATACTGTACTTTCCAACATTTCCCTTACAGATACTTTCTTAGGCAAATAATACATGTACATACTTAACTTTCCCTGACTGTCCCTCTGCTCCTCATTTCAGCACTTTCTAGTAAACCTTTGTCTTTCAAGGCACCCTTCTTGGTCCTAAGGACCTCCTCCCAGTCACCATACTGTAATCTACCGTGCAGGTCCATGTCACACATCTTCAGAAGGGTTTTCTTACATTTTGCAAACTGGGACCCTTGTCTTTCCGCCACCAATTCATCCGCCCGACGACAGCCCTTCAGGGGCTCCATCCTTTTAAACACAGACTTAAACATATTAAAACAACACTAAAACTACACGTCTCACAGAGTACTTCCCTCTAGCCCAAATTATCTGCTCTCTGTGGCGAGATAATCGAAGGTACCTGCTTCTGTGGGACTAACAAGCTAAAACTACACGTCTCACAGAGTACTTTCTTCTAACCCAAATTATCTGCTCTCTGTGGCGAGATAACCGAAGGTCCCTGCTTCCGTGAGACAAAAACTTCTGCAGATACAACAAACAACCCCCACTACTGCTAAAACGCTACGGACTTCAGAGTACAAATAGACTATAGACTAGTCCCTGGGTGGGCGATTGGTTCACTTATCACGGTCAGTGGTCCGTGACGGCAAATCTGAAGCCCACGAGTTACAGTGTAGAACTCTTAACCCAACCTGTCCAGTCACAAAACACAGATCCTCCTGCTGCAAGACTCCAAGCGCAAAACGCAACATAAAAAATATGCTGGACTTACCTTGAGTTCTGTGAGTTGATCAGGCTCGGTTACAGCAGGATGGCTTCTCTGTGGCATGGAATCGGGTGGTCTGGGCTGCATGGCTCCGATTTTGCCGCCCCACGTTGGGCACCAACTGTCAGGGAAATTCTGCGTACAGCACCAATTAGGCCCACCCCAATGCCCCGTTGCCTTTGGTAAAGAAGAAACACCAGACACGGAGGTCTAGTATAGTTCCTCACACAGGGAAATAACTGCACACTTTATTACAGATTACATGGGGCTTTATACCCCTTATCACGTCATTAGAAGTGTGTCTTATTGGCTGAAATCCACCGCATAACCATATATGTGATGTCCGCAATTCCGCTTGAGGCAGTGTTAGTCATATACGTAGTTAAACAGTTATTATCTTGATACGGCACTTCTGAAAAAACAGCCAAGCACGCGGCCTTCATATCCGGTTCTGTATCATCTATGAATTTCTGGACACATCTCTCTCAGCCTTGCAAAGCCTTGGCATATCTGGCATATTAAGTTTTTTTGCATTTTAGCATTGCATAGAACTTGCATACAGGTATAAAAGCATAAAAAACATATAGCAATATATACATATACCTTCACAAAAGGGACATTATTACATTTCAATCGATAGAGGATGAGCAAATGAGCCTTCTCTTTCTCTCCTCCCCTGTACCCTCCTTCTCACTCCTCCTTATTTGCTGTTCTGGTTAAATATTGCTGACTGTATGTTTCTGAAACCAGAGTGAAGTAGGCTCAGATCATCGGGCATTCATACATGTTTTGCGCCAACAGAAGAGCTGGGGTGTAGCCTAATGCTGAACAGCTGGATTTTCCTTGGGAACAGTTGTAGGTTCATTGGTTGGGTTATCAGGATTGGTTATGGGATAGGGTGGTAAATGAAGTGGGAGGCTTAGTCTGTTTTCTAGGCCCTTTTGACATATTAGGGATTTATCTTTGGGGAAACAACTTGGATATGATATCTCAATGCAATTTGATAAAGAAAATGTGGAGGGATGTTCTAAAAATACTGGGCATTATCCCAGAGGCTCACTTGGAAATGGTTCCTTGGCTTGTGTGGCGTTACTGAACAATTCAAGAGGCAAAGTTATTAAAGAAAAGGCCTCTTCTGTATATAATCTGGGAAGTTTGTAGTGGGCCATGGGAACCTTCAAGGTGGGGGGGGCGTAAGCTATTTTGGGAGGACGGTGTACATTTAACAATGGTATCCAGGAAGGTTTCCCTCCCCCTCCCTCTCACCATTCTGCAACTCTTCATCATTCAGCTGGTTCACAAATTCTATGAATATTGACAGATAATGTTCGATGCTAATGATGCCATTGAAAAAGATAGGGCTAATGATGCTGTGACAGGATATTGCACACCACATGCTGCTTCTTTACATACTGCAGTGTTGTTTTATGGGTTGAAGTTTGTTTGCTAGTCGCCAAATGGTTGTCTTGTTGAGTACGGTACAACCTTAACGCTTTGTCCAAAATTGCCTCTGACATTCACAAACAAACTGGTCACCCATTACATGCCTACCAGAAAAACACTTTCTTCCGTAATATACTCCAAGTAACAGAGCTCAGCTTACATTTCTAAGATCTGGTAAAATGAAAACTGAAATCTGGTTGACAGCTGTTGGCAACAAGGACAATCTTTCTGCCCCCTGGCGAACAATACACCCACAGCAGGAAACAGGACTTGAGTCATTGGTAAACACTAGACTCCTGAAAATTACTACAGTTCTACACAAATTACAAGCTGAAATGTGGGTTGCACTTCTAGTACAACTGAGTTTGCTCCTATAATTTTAGCCCATCCCAGGAATTATCCTTATGGCAACTTACACACGAGAACTGCCCGCGCAAACAAACTGGTGATGCCATCACCAACTTGTTTTCGTTCGTGTAGCCTGTTTAGATATGTAGATCATTGTTAAGAATCGCTCAGTTCTCGTTCAGCGTTTCCCATTCTTATGTCAAACACTGAGTGGGGAGTGTTTAAACGCAACGAGAAGTGAACCAGCCAACGGTGATTTTCAAGAAACTGAATGACGAACAAAAAGCAAAAAGTTCTCATTGGCTCGCACTTAAACTGAACGATTATCATTCACTTTTGCTCGTTTGCACTATTTTTGGAATGATAATCCTTCCGCTAAAAGCACCTTTACTGTTACTTCCATTGGGCATACCAGGTCTTCTTTAACCTCTTTCCAACCACCTCACATCAATAGATATTGTGCTCCCTGCTAACTTCTGCTCCCTGAGTGAAAAAAGGGAATAAATATATACAGCAAAACGTGTAAAAATTGTGAACAAAAGTAGGAAAATAATAACATGTCCTCCCTCCAATAAAGTGTGACTGTCTGCAAACGTATGCCCCATACCCCAATTTTAGGCATTCTGTGTGGCATAGATGCATTTTGCATAGGTATCAGATGCTCGTGCATTAATACATGCCTGTCACGCAAAACGTCTTACCAAAAACAGAAAATAATCATTTACAGCATAAAACTGCCAGCCACCAATTTTATTCTCTTCTACCCCTTTTGTGCCCTTACTAAAATAGTTTCCCTCCTTGGAGGATTATCCGACACGTATAGAGGCTGTGCCTGAAGCTAAACGAAGGAGAGACATTTATAGCTAAAATAGGGTCACTTTATACATCACACAATATACACACATGATGTCCTTAGACACCGGAGAACTAGAGGGTTAATTTAGGCGTAAATATTGAAACAAATTATATAGATTGGAAAATGAGTAGAGATGAGCGAGTATACTTGGTAAAGGCAATTGCTCGAGCGAGCATTGCCCTTAGCGAGTACCTGCCCACTCGAGATGAAACGTTCGGGTGCCGGCGCGGGGGAGCGGTGAGTAGCGGCTGTCAGCAAGAGGGAGCGGGGGGAGAGAGGGAGAGAGAGATCTCCCCTCCGTTCCGCTCCGTTCTCCCTCGCAGCTCCCTGCCCGCCACCGGCACCCGAACGTTTCATCTCGAGCGGGCAGGTACTCGATAAAGGCAATGCTCGCTCGAGCAATTGCCTTTACCGAGTATACTCGCTCATCTCTAAAAATAAGGAATAATTTTATATTTTTTCCTATTTTTGACCATTTTTTTCCTTAAGAAAAAGACCTACAAGATTAATATCCATTACAATTTTAAATAGAAAAAGAATTTAAAAAAGGAACAAAACATTTGGGGGTAAACTAAGAAACATTATTATATATGGTCTCGCTGTTTTTATAAATGATCAAATAAACGTTAAGTTCTAGTTTTAATTCCATAATATAGAGACTAAGAAACAACAAGAAAAAAGAATCACCTTTATGGTTCATTCACATGAGTGTAGCGTTTTTCGGTCGGCCGTATCACGGACACAGCCTGACCAAAAATCACGGGAACAAGCCCACAAATCTGCTGTTTGTGCGCCTGTTCAGACGGACCCATCCGGCGTATATGTACAGAGCCGCGAATGCTGCTGGGCGGAGGGGACAGTTTAGCTATGCTAAACTGCCTCCTCCTTTCTGCCCCCTTGTGGTTTTCGGCAAGAAGAGGGGACTGGATGGGGCAGGAGTTAGTATGCTAAGCTCCTGCCCCACTCTGCCCCTTGTTGGCTGCTAAAAATTGGAGGGGGCAGTAGCGTAGCAACTAGCTCCCGCCCCGTCACAGCCCTTCCCATTGCAAACAGCCAGCAAGGGGAGGAGAGGAGGAGGGAAGGGGGTGGGAGTTTAGCAGACACACTGCTAAACTCCTTCCCACATCCCTTCTTCAACAGCTTCCATAAGCTCTCATAGGAGTCTATGGGGGCCACTGCTGTATTCCGGCCAGAAGATAGTTCCTGAACTACATTTCCTGACCGGCGTACAAGCACCCTGCCGAATGCACTGCTATGCGCTATCTTACACCTTCAAAAGACAGGACATGCAAGGCTACAATGCTCACATCTAAGATCTGTGCTGTGAGTAAAGATATCACCTGCCCTATCTTTGGTGCGTGATGCGCGGGAGTTTCCATAGACTCCTATAAGAGCAGGACAAAAAGGGAGGGTGGGAGGTTAGCTAGGAAGCACGCTCGAAAAAGAAGAGAGGTGTCTGTAGTTTAGACATATGAAGTCATTAGGAGGATTTCTACTGTCCGAGGGAATTCCGAACAGCAGCGCAATTTTCCTGAAACATGCAGCTACCGATCCTGTGAATGGGAAATTTCACCGCTAATTAAGCTCGGGACTAAACAGCTGAAAATCGCACGTTCACGCAATTTTTTGTGCAGTTAGCAGCGATTTTTTTCATGCGCCTATTCTGCACGAAAACGATGTAACTGTGTAAAAAGAGCCTTTAGGCCGCTTTCACATGGGCTACAAAATCGCGTGATTTTCTGGTGATGCAACAGCACTATGAAACACGTTTGTGAAACGCATGCTTTTTAATAGGTTCCTTCACATTAGCGATGTTTTCACGAATACAGTGCTGCCAGGAGAAAAAAACTGTCTGAAGACAGGAGAGTTCTAAGATGGAGTGCTAGCAAGAAGGAGCAAGAGCTGAGGTGGGAAGGAAAATGTGTGAGTACCCAAAGTTATGTAATATCTACAAAGAGAGAAAAGAATATATGACAGAACGTATCCCGTGCTTATTTACCGTGAGAGTCCATCAGTGTTCAGATATGATTTCTGCACTTCTGTAAATCATTGTTTTAGAATGATCTAAGTAAAGTCTACCTTAAAGTAAAGTAATTTTGATTTAATTGAAGAAGCTGGAAAGTCCTTTTCTCTAAAGCAATACATTGTTTCATGTTTTCACCATTTATTCTGCCTCCCGGAGCCCCTTCCCACCACCAAACATCTGCACTGAGGTGCTGCTCTACACTTCAGGGAAAAGAAAGGTTTAATTTTATTTTTCTCATTTTTGTATTATTATTTTGTCCAGCACGGGTCTTGGTCTGTATACGGACTGGCGTCATGAACTTGACAAGTAACATCTTACCCTGCCTGACCTCGCGGGTAGCACAAAAAGCCAGAAAGCTAGATTTATTATTTTTCAAGCCGCATACCACTGTCCATTCATGAGGGGAGCAGCTAGACCACTGTGACTACCACCATCGCTGCCCACCCTCTCCACAATTCAGCTGGTTGCACCTGCATTCCTGAAGTGATGCGCGGCTGTTTTGCCATGAAGATGATTTAGTGATCCTGCTATGAGCAGGGGGTTGGAGTCGATGACCCTGGAGGTCCCTTCCAACTCTACCATTCTATGATTCTATGATCCATGGAGATTTCACATGGTGGGGAGCGCGATATGGGGGCTGGATTCACTGCCCCATATCGCGCTTACCTGTGTGAAGTTACCCTAAAGCCTCATTTAAACTAATGTATGCAATTTGGGTCCATGAAAAATGCACCATTTTCATTGCGCCTGAATGTGCATTCTTAGTGCTTAGGCCCAATTAATATCACTTTTTTTCCACTGTCTTCTAGCAACACACGTAAAAAACAGAGAATACGTATGTAACATTCGTTTTTTACTGTATGTTTTACAATCCCTAAGGGCTCCTTCACACGGACGTATTTGTGCGCCTTTTTATACACATAAAATGTATATTCCTCTTAATATATTTATTAATGATTTGGTAGAAGGATTGTGCATTAAAATATCAATATTTGCAGGTGACACAAAACTATGTAAAGAAATGAACACAAGAGAGGACAGAATATTGTTACATTCTCGTCAGTCTCCTTCCTACAGGCCAATGTACGCTATGTTATTAGTGACGTAGCCTTCACTGCCTAGCAGGGAATATTGAGTCCTATGCTGGGCTATTGCCACGGCTGCGCATGTGCGCAGTGGTAGTATATAAACACCTGCAGCAACACAGCGCACATGCGCTGTCTCGACATCAGCCCGGCATAGGATTTGTCATTCCCTGCTAGGCAGTGAATGCTACGTCGCTAGTAACTGTGTACACTAACCTGCTCTACTGAGGATGTGGAGTTGGCAAATTCGATAAAAGAGTACAAGAGAGGCCTGGACTTCTGTGTTAAGCGATACAATATTATATGCTACAGTCATTAATTATTTTAGAAGGGTCGGTGATCCAGGGATTATTCCGATTGCCAGATTGGAGCCGGGAAGGAATTTTTTTCCCCTAAATGAGGAAAATTGGCTTCTACCTCATTGTTTTTTTTTTTGCCTTCCTCTGGATCAACATTGGGGGGGTAATAGGCTGAACTGGATGGACATATGGCTTTTTTCAGCCTTGCATACTATGTTACTAATACACAGAGAATATAACCCATTGATTTCAATGAGTCCGTTCTCATCTCATTTTGCGCACATTCTTTCTGCGCATTTGCGCACCAAAGCTCCCTATGGAAGTCTATAGGGGACGCGCAAATGCACATGCAATGCGCAAAAGGATGAGCAATACATTGTGCAATTCTGCGAAGAAAAGAACACATCTGGAACTTATTAGGCTAAACAGCCATTTAAATGAACATGCCCTGCTTCCACATAAAATACAGTGAAAGACACAGATACATGAGCGATAAAGCCTCATACAAATATGTATAATATATCAATGAGGCCTGCAGAAGCATTTTTTTTTTACTTTTACAGAGGGCATTTAGTAATGGGGATACTGTCAAGTTTATGCCATGAGGATCTACTGCGATATAAATCAAATATGTCCATGTTGTAAACTCTTGACTTAGAAGATGTCTTGACAATGTAACCCAGATGGAGAAGAAAAGTTAAGACACCAACAGCAATTAGAGAAAGCATCAAACATGATGTTAGATTTCATTGCTGTTTATTTTGCTCTGACCATTACTTGAATCATTTGTTGGATCTGCAGCGTGATGATGTCCTGCAGACAACTGTTTTGGCACTGTGCTTGGTACTTGGCTACACATTGCACCTCTGATTTGTTTAACCAGTCTGTCCTAACAGGTGATGTTCCTGATGATTGAAGAATGGCCAGCGTTGTACGTATCCATAAGCAGGGTAGTAGAGAAGAAGCCAAGAACTACAGGCCAGTCAGTTTGATATCTGTAGTAATTAAATTAGTGGAAACTCTCCTGAAAAAGAGGATATTCCACCACTAAAAAACCAACAGCATGATTGAACCCTAAACGCCATGGCTTTACTAACTGGTAGATGAGAGTGACAACAAGTAGGATTGCTGCATAGCAGGAGGTAGATCCAGTAGAAAGAAGGAGATTGTGATGCTGCTGTATAGAACTCTGGTGAGACCATATCTGAAAAACTGTGAGAAGTTCTGGAGTCCACACTACAGAAAGAGAAAATAGAATGGAGAAGGAAAAGGGGGAAGGTAATGGAAACCTTTACATATGTTACCGAAGGGAGATGGGTGACATGATGGAAACCTTTATATATGTTACATGAGGCAAAAAGTGAGAGTGGGACATAATGGAAACCTTTATATATCTTACAGGAGGAGAGAAGGGAGAGGAGGACATGATGGAAACCTTTATATATGTTACAGGAGGAGAGAAGGGAGAGGAGGACATAATGGAAACCTTTATATATCTTACAGGAGGAGAGAAGGGAGAGGGGGACATGATGGAAACCTTTATATATGTAACAAGACAGAAGGGAGAGGGAGGATATGATGGAAACCTTAATGTATTTTACAAGAGGGAAGAGGGAGGACATGATGGAAACCTTTATATATGTTACATGAGGCAAAAAGTGAGAGTGGGACATAATGGAAACCTTTATATATCTTACAGGAGGAGAGAAGGGAGAGGAGGACATGATGGAAACCTTTATATATGTTACAGGAGGAGAGAAGAGAGAGGAGGACATGATGGAAACCTTTATATATCTTACAGGAGGAGAGAAGGGAGAGGGGGACATGATGGAAACCTTTATATATGTAACAAGACAGAAGGGAGAGGGAGGATATGATGGAAACCTTAATGTATTTTACAAGAGGGAAGAGGGAGGACATGATGGAAACCTTTATATATGTTACAGGAGGACAGAAGGGAGAGCAGGGACCTGATGGAAACCTTTACGTAATTACAAGAGGGAAGAAGGAAGAGGAGTGACATGATGGAAAGCTTTATATTTGTTACAGGAGGAGAGAAGGGAGAGATGGACATGATAGAAACCTTTATATGTGTTACATAAGGAGAGAATGGAGAGGGGAGACATGATGGAAACCTTTATATTTGTTATATGAGGAGAGAATGGAGAGGAGCACATGATGGAAACCTTTATATATGTTACAGGAGGAGAGAAAGGAGAGGTAGACATGATGGAAACCTTTATATATGTTACATAAGGAGAGAATGGAGAGGAGGACATGATGGAAACCTTTATATATGTTACAGGAGGAGAGAAGGGAGAGGGGGACATGATGGAAACCTTTATATGTGTTACAGGAGTAGAGAAGGAGAGAGGAGGGACATGATGGAAACCTTTATATATGTTACAAGAGGAGAGAAGGTAGAGGAGGACATGATGGAAACCTTTATATATGTTACCGGAGGAGAGAAGGGAGAGGTGGACATGATGGAAACCTTTATATGTGTTACATAAGGAGAGAATGGAGAGGGGAGACATGATGGAAACCTTTATATATGTTACAGGAGGAGAGAAGGGAGAGGAGGAGGTGACGTTCACAACTACTGCAGTTGTTAATACTATGCACTGTAGAACAGTGCGCACCACAACAGGAGTACGTAAATCGGTAAGAAAAGATTGTGCGACACAAAAAGTACCATGCTCAGCACGGCGTCAGGGAATGCACACACAACTGAAAATAGACGCACATGTTGCTATGCTGAACAGTAACACCACTACAGGAAGAAGGAAGCCTGGCCCTAACCTAGCAAGGGTCCTGGCCTAGAAGCGGAGTAATTGCCTCGATAGAGGTGACCCCACGGTCTTCATCCTGGGCCCTGACTGCCCCTATAGAAGCCCCTGGAGACATGAACTGAACAGCAAAGAAATACAAAATGAAAACAGAAATATAATATGGTCTTCAGACGGTCATCCTTGTCTAGGGTATGGTGAAGTTGCTTTGCGGTTTTCCTTACTACTTCTAGCTGCGGATTGTAGGTCATCACTAAAGGTACACAATTGTTTCTGTCCTTCCCTCTGTATCAGAGTAGTTGATTCCTGGGTATTCTGGTGGCTCTGGTGATTTGGTCAACAATTGAGGTGGGATGGTAGCCCTGATATAAAAATGTCCTTTTAAGATGGTATAGATGTTCTTCTCTGTCTGTTGGGTTGGAGCAGATCCGGTTGTATCTGATGGCCTGGCTGAAGACCATGGAGGACCTTTTGATGTTTGAACACACTTTTAAAATTTATACACAGCTACAATCTTTGTAAACAGTGAACACACAGGGGATGTTGGCAGATTTAAGCTCAGAAGTCAACTGAATTGTAATGGCAGCTCTGGAGTTTATAATATAAACTAAGTAATGCAATGCTACTTCATTTTTAAAGCCCACAATGTTACCATTCGGCAGCTGCCGGGGCTGCGGGTGGTTGGTCGGTGCGGTGCGCGTGCTCGTGGGTCCGGGCGGCGGCGTGCGCGCGGGCGTCTGTGAGTGCAGCCCTATGCACGAGTCCCTGTTATGGAATTCTGCTGGGAGGTGTCGCCTCCCCTTCTCTGCCCCTGGGCAGAGGCTTCTGTTTATAAGGCTGGCAGTGAGGTGCATTCACTGCCAGTTATTGGTTTCTGTTCAGTGTGCTAGCCTCCTGCCTCTGTCAGTCTCCTGTGTTTCAGCTTGTGTGCTATATCTGCCAGGTTATCCATCTGCCTCGGTCTGCTTTATTTTCTGTTGGTTTATTCATCTGCCCTTCCTGTCGGTATTCTACCCTGTTCCATCTTGGTACGCCAGCGTCCCTCCTCGGTCCCTAGCGAGTGTAGGGACCGCCGCCCAGTTGCCCGCCTGAGGTTAGCCAGAAGTGGAGGCAAGTAGGCAGGGACAGGGGTTGCGGGTAAGTTCTAGGGCAACCCAGGCTGACGTATCATCGGGTAGGATACCGTAACACACTGTCTGCCATCTGGACGTTGACATCATGGGGTTCAGGCTATACACACATTCCTGCTCCTCAGTCTGCCTCAGAAGCTCTGAAATCCTCTTTTCAAGCCACCACACGTTACGCAAATCACCTTGGGCTGGGCCAATGGGTGACTCACTGCTGATAGTGGCCCTTAGCTTTCTTCAGTAATCGATCATCAATCCCTCCCCCTGGCTTTTGAATGTGTACTAGCATTATACATGAACCGTTAAAAAGCAATGGCACCCGGTGTAAAACTTCAAAAAGGCACAACTTTGGCACCTGTGCCAAAATTTGTCATAAAAACATAACATACAGTATATAATTGAATTTCCCAATTTCGGACACAGAATTTTTTTCAAAAATAATTCCACTTGAAATGTTGTTATTTTTTATGTCACCTGACAGAGAAATGTAATAATTGATATCATGAAGACCCTTTTACATTTATATGTAAACTCTGTTCAACATGGCCTCCAAACAGCTACTTGTAATTTACTCTCACGCCGCACCACAGATTTCCAGTAGCGTTCATAAATTTTCCTTTTATGATTTTAACCCCTTGCTAGACAAAACACAGCAATGTTTTGAATTAGCCTGATAGCTGCCTGCAATCAATTCATTAATCATTTGCTGCCAGAGAAATACTAATTATGGAGAAATTACACAGGAAAAATTTAATTTGTTTTTGCCAAACAATGTTTTGGCTGTTAAAGGCTAATTAACACCAGGATTAGCATAAAAATCATTAATCTGTTTACTGAACAACAGCAATTTTCTTGTTATTTGCTTTACTGAACTAAAGATTTTAATAATTGGCTTCCATTTAAATGCATGCTGCATGAGGATGCTGCCGGCAACCTTTGCCTTCAGCCTGTTGTCTTCTAATTTGTGTGTGTTGGGTAATTGTATACAATTTACTAAATGGTTTAATGGAAATTTTAAGCTGAGAGATTCAAACATTTGTATTTAGCCTCTACCCAAAAGCGTGCCTTAGGTGTGTAATACAGGCGCAGTGTTCTGGCCCGAACCCGGCATAGACTGTTGTGAGTTCAGGTTAATAGACCCAAAGCCAAGCTGGAACACTCATCCTATGCTGCTGTTAGTTTGGGTCAGTAACCCCCTGATTGGGTTAAGACAGTTGTCTTTCGTATTGTGAGTTTGGGTTAGTACACTGCCAGTCAGGCTAGGACACTTATCCTTTGTGCAGTGAGTTTAGGTCAGTAGACCCACGGTTCATCTTGGATGCCTGTTCTATGCTGTTGAGAGTTCAGGTCTATTGACCAGTGGTTGGGCTGGGACACTCGTCCTATTCTTCTGTGATATTGGGTTAGTAGACCCGCAGTTTGGCTGGGACACATGTCCTTTGTGCTGTGAGTTTAGGTCAGTAGACCCATGGTTCAGCTTGGATGCCTGTTCTATGCTGTTGAGAGTTCAGGTCTATAGACCCGCGGTTGGGCTGGGACACTCGTCCTATTCTTCTGTGAGATTGGGTTAGTAGACCCGCAGTTTGGCTGGGACACTTGTCCTTTGTGCTGTGAGTTTAGGTCAGTAGACCTGCGGTTGAGCTTGGATGCCTGTCCTGTGCTGCTGAGGGTTCAGGTCTATAAACCAGCGGTTAGGCCGGGCGCCCCATCCTATTTTTCTGTGAGATTGGGACAGTAGACTCGCAGTTTGGCTGGGACAATTGTCCTTTGTGCTGTGAGTTTAGGTCAGTAGACCTGTGGTTAAGCTTGGATGCCTTTCCTATGCTGCTGAGAGTTCAGGTCTATAAACCTGCGGTTAGGCTGGGAGCCTTGTCCTATTCTTCTGTGAGATTGGGTCAGTAGACTCACAGTTTGGCTGGGACACTTGTCCTTTGTGCTGTGAGCTTAGGTCAGTAGATCTGCAGTTTAGCTTGAATGCCTGTCCTATGCTGTTGTGAGCTCAGGTCTATAGACCTATGGTTGGGCTGGAACACTCATCCTATTCTGCCAGGAATTTGGGTCAGTATACCTGCAGCTGGCCTAGGACATTTATCCGTAATATGGAAACAAATATGCACCCATAACATGCTTGCGTGAAAGCTGAGTTAAGCTTAGCGTCACAGTTTTTTGTAAAGGTGCAGTTTTTTGGACCAAAGCCAGACGTGTATTCAAAATAAATGAGAAATATAAAGGAATGATTTTTGCTTCTCTTTTCTGATGGTTCTGTTTCTGCCTTTGGCTCATATATATGCATCAAAAACTGCACAAAAATAAGTTGATTACCGAAGGAGCTGCTGCTTGAGTTGGGTGGTAAGAAGAAAGTGAGTCCCGCAAATGACCATGCAAATGACTGCGGCTGGGGAGGAGAGCTGGCAGTGAGCCCCGCACATGGCATACTTCTGAATGTGATCATATTACAAAGGGAAGGGAAAATGCAGTTCTGAATGTAATTATATATTGGAAATTTCTTTGTTTTTTAGTGTTTTTTAAAAATTTTGTTTAAAATAAACAGTGGTGCTTCAAGGTAAAAAATTTCTCAGGACTACCCCAAGGACCCAGTGACACGGGTGTCTAGAACACGGACAGCCCCTTTAATAATTAAAGTTTATTCTGAACAAGTTGGGCAACACTGCTGTAAGAGCAGCTCCCACTCTAGCAGACTCGAGTCATCCATGCATTAGATAGAAAGCCATTTATTTGAATGGCTCCATTATAATCCTATATTGTCTAGCCAAACAAGAAGAATCAGCTGTGGTGGCCTGAATCTGAAAAGAGTTGTCTCAGACGGCAAGCCCTTAAGTGGAAACGAACTAGTATTGTGTGACAACGTGGTGTAGGCAACATGTGTCCATCTAGTCTATGAGAAGGGACTGTGTAGCCCGTGTGCTATGTGTTGGGCAGGTGAAGGAATATGGCACTGGGAGATGTTAAGACTAAAATGTCTAGTTTTATTTCCTTTAACAAGAATTATTGCTCTGATGATATAAACAAAGAGGAGGATATATGGCTTTCACACGTACAAATTGTATCATCTAAAAAAGAAATATATTAACTTTCTGTTTCCCAAAAACAGAGCAAATACCCTGTTTCCCTGAAAATAAGACATACCCTGAAAATAAGACATAGCATGATTTTCCAGAATTTTTGAGGATGCAAAATGATTTTTCAGGCTTTTGGAGGATGTTTGAAATATAAGCCCTACTCCAAAATTAAGCCCTGCTAACAGTTAATTAAAAAGGTCAATTTAAATAGTGTCCAGGCAGCTATACATGTAAAAAAGTTAAACCTTTTTGAACAAAAATTAATATAAGACACTGTCTTATTTTCGGGGAAACACGTTAATACATCACTAAATGCCATGGATTTATACATCTAACGTTGCCTTTACATGGGGCAATTATCACCCAAATTCTCGCTAGAAACAGATTATTCAGCCAACAGTTGGGCAGTGTAAACAGGAGCAACTCAATGTTTTAGCGACTCCTGTTGACCGTGAATAGAGGCAGGCAGGCGGAACGGTCCCCAACCGCTCTGCCTCCATTCACTTGAGTGACTATCGTTGCTGTATAAAGCACAGGTCGTAGTCTGCAGGACGACTGTCAGGTACGTATATGTGCCAGACAGTCATTCTGTGAAAATGTAGCTAAACTTATACTCCTTTACCCGACCCTGAGTAATACTTTTCTTCAGAGATTGTTTAAAAACTCTAAGGCCGCCTTTTCACGCAACGGAATACTCGCAGAAATTCCGCAAGAACTCAATGGTGGTCAAATCTGCACCCAAATGGTGCGGATTTGGCAGCGTTTCCACTTGCAGGACAGGGATCCTGTGTTTATGAAGGTGGCCTAACATGATGCTAAGGGTGAATTCACACGAACGTATATCGGCTCGGTTTTCACCCCGAGCCGATATACGTCGTCCTCGTGTGCAGGGGGGGAAGGCTGGAAGAGCCAGGAGCAGGAACTGAGCTCCCGCCCCCTCTCCACCCCTCTTCCCTATTTGCAATGAAAGGAGGTGGGGCGGGGCGGGGCGGGGCTAAGTTCTGAACATTAGCCCTCACCTCTCCCCATTGCAAATAGTGCAGAGGGGTGGAGAGGAGGCAGAGAGGGGGTGGGAGCTCAGTTCCTTCCCATGGCTCTTCCATCCTCCCCCCCCCTGCACACGAGGACAACGTATATCGGCTCGGCATGAAAACCGAGCCGATATACGTTCGTGGGAATGCAGCCTAAAGGATAGATCTTATTAATTACAAATTCTGGTTACCATTAAAAGGCTTGTTGAGATGTCATAATCAACGCTGAGTTACATAACTCAGTCAATCCCTTTAAACTTTGTATTCCCCAGTAACTCTGGTAACCCAACTCTACAGGAATTGTCCTTTTAGCAATTAACCTTTTATAATCTATCTACCAGTACTCTTGGATCCATAGGTTTTGAACTCACTTTGAAGCAGCTTCTCCTCAATTACAAGCAACCTAATGTCCCACAGAAGAATCAATATGGTTCCTTGCTATACTGCAGGGCTATCCATTGGGGACAAATAGGAACATTGTCAACCTCTACTATTGTGATGAGACTATAGTAGTCCTTGAGGGAGGAGATCAGTATAAGAGATGGACAGCAAAGATGTACTCATTTTTCTCACAGGGCAACTAAGTCAAGAACAGTTCTTGTTTTACTTGCCAGGTGTTACTGTGCACACAGCGCTGGATACTGTTTTGGCATATCATTAATCTCGGTCCCGTCGTCTTTATCCTGAGTTAGTGTCATATTGCTTTTTGCAGGTAAACCCTACTGTTGCTTCTTTAAGGCATGGCACTGTTTGATCACCACCTCTAAGTCCTCTCAAGACTTCTTCTCTCTATGGATCGGCTGTCCAATGGTCATACGCTTTGTTCCAGGACCAAATTTCTTTATCCCCACATCAGGACCAACAATGTTACCACCAGCACAGGTTACTCAATGACTAAAAACTGTTGAATTATTCTGCCCTAATGCTAATTTCAATCAATGTGTATTGAATCTTGTGCACTTACACAAAACTGACACTAGAGGGCAGCAGCGCATAAACATTTGCATTGCTCAATTCCTACATAGAGCAGACATGAAAGTGCTGTCCCACAATTGACATTTATTACTTATCCATAGCATACCACACTACTGAGACCTCCACTGATCAGATTGAATATAGTGGCAGTCATGCATTAGCAGAGTTACTCCATTGATCTTCAATAGGGCTGATGGAGATAATGAAGTGCTTGTACTTGGCTATTTCCATCGGGCGCACAGAAGTGAATGGCGCGGCGCATGTGCCACCGCCGCTGCATTCCATCTGAAGGCACTGCAGATGATAGCAGTAACACAGTGAGAGGAAGAGGGGAACAAAGGAACCCCTGTTCTGTGGATTGATGGGGGTCCCAGTGCTAAGATAGCATATAGATAAGTATATATTCTAATACAACCCCTTTGATTTAAACACATCCTCAGTATGGCATGTCTATTTTATGCTGCATTTTCCAACCCTTGGAATTCAAGGGTTAAAATTTGCAACATTTCCGCAAGTAAATCTGCGGCGAAATTCATGTCATTACTGCAGGTTTGCATCGGGCTTTCCTCTGCAGAAGGCCTGCAGCGAATACGCTAAATGTAAAGGTACCCGTATTGATAGGAAGGTTCGCACGCACATTTCTTGCACAGAGGCAGCGTCTTCACTCTCAGGGCCACCTGTACTGTCTCATCTAGTGTACATTATCTCTTAAAGGGGTTGTCTGAGTTAAGGAAACCCCTATCACCGTGTCCCTCATGCAGTAAAATAACAAATCAGGGGTTACTCACCCCTCTCAAGACCCTGCTCGTCCCCCGCTGCCAGCTCCAGTCTCCACTGTCTTTGTTTATAGGCTGCTGTGACGTCCTGTAAACCTGTCTTAGCAACCAATGACAGCTGTGATTGCTGAGCGCTGTCATTGGCTACTGCAGTTTGTTTGTAGATGGGCTCAGGCTGACTGACAGGGAGACCAGAGCTGCTGACAGAGGATGAGCGGGCAGCAGAGAGAAGAGAGTACCTGCTGATTTATTAGTTTAAGGCATTGGGACCCAATAACAGGGGTGTCTAGAACACAGGCAACCTCTTTAATAATTAAAGGGGTTGTCCCGCGCCAAAACGTTTTTTTTTTTTTCAACCCCCCCCCCCCCCCCGTTCGGCGCGGGACAACCCCGATGCAGGGACTTAAAAAAAAAACTGCACAGCGCTTACCTGAATCCCCGCGCTCCGGTGACTTCTTACTTACCTGATGAAGATGGCCGCGGGGATCTTCTCACTCGGTGGACCGCAGGGCTTCTGTGCGGTCCATTGCCGATTCCAGCCTCCTGATTGGCTGGAATCGGCACGTGACGGGGCGGAGCTACACGGAGTCGGCATCCAGCACGATCAGCCGCATTGAAAAAAGAAGAAGACCGGGACTGCGCAAGCGCGGCTAATTTGGCCATTAGACGGCGAAAATTAGTCGGCTCCATGGAAACGAGGACGCCAGCAACGGAGCAGGTAAGTGAAAAACTTCTTATAACTTCTGTATGGCTCATAATTAATGCACAATGTACATTACAAAGTGCATTAATATGGCCATACAGAAGTGTATAGACCCACTTGCTGCCGCGGGACAACCCCTTTAAGTCAGAACACGATACATGTGTAGAGCTTGTTGACCACTAGACGCCTCTTCGGCGCAGAAAAGAGATTTCACCCCGTTACCAGAGTCTGAGAGGGGCGCATTATTGGGATGTGAGAAGCTGGATGGTCGTATCAACAAATAACCGTTCTGACCAGACTGTTAGGAGGTGTTGGGACTGATGGATGCATGGGGGTCACACACAAGGTGACCGGGCTCAGGATGCCCTGACTGACCACCAGTAGAGAGTATCATCTGATCATCCGACAAGCACGAGCAACTATTTCATTGTTCACCATAGAGACACAGGAGGCACCATCATTACAGGCTCCTGTGTCAGAACCATTTCCAGGCGCTTGGCTGAAGGACATTTGGTCTCAAGGCACCCATTGCTATGGACTGCTATGGACTGCTATGAAGTGGAACCAGGTTGTTTTCAGCAATGAATCCAGGTTTAGTTTGGGCACTGACGATGGCCGTGTTCGTGTCTGGAAACCTCGGAATGAGTGCCTTAATCCTGCCTTTGCTGTGGAGCAGCACACTGCCCCCTGCTGGTGTGATGATCTGGGGGGCCATCACATACAACAGTCAGTCACCCTTAGTAGTGGTTACAAGGGTCAATGACAGCTCAGCAATATGTTCAGGACATCCTGCACCCACGTGTGTTCCTCTCATGGTGGCTTCCATGAGGCATTTTACAGCAGGATAATGCTCGGCGGCACACACAAGGATGTCACAGGAATATCCCCACACAATGTCAATGGCTGCACGGTCACCAGATATATCACCAATAGAACATGTATGAGACTATCTGGGATGTCAGCTTTGACAGCCTATGAGTTTCCATGATCTAAAGGCTCAGATACAGCAAATGTGGAGTGATATGCCATAGGATACAATATGGAACCTATCTTCAAAATAGGAAAGAAGGTGGACCCAGGAAACTACAGGCCTGTGAGCCTGACTTCTATACCAGTGTAATAGGCCAAATTATCCCCTGTCCGGAATATATTCGGGGTTAAAAGAGCCTAGGCTAGATTATACCCCGGGTATATTATGGTCTAGGCCAAACTATACCCGGGGGTGTAAAATAGCCTAGGCCAGACTATACCCCTTCAGGCCAGAATATACCCCTCTAACAGGCACCAGGCAAACAATGCCCGACACTTGTCCCCACACACACTCGCTCCCGTGCTGTTGCATGGAAGCTAGTATTGCTGACTCGTTTACAAAACGGCCAGCAGGGGAATGAGGTGGCTGGAAGAGATTTCTCTCCTCACTCTGCCCCGCCCCTCTTTATTAACACAGCGGATGTTCAGTACTGAACAGCTGCTATTTACTCTGAATGATCAGCGTTCAGAAATGTATGCAACCTAAACACAGGATGAGCTGAACGATGAGCGTTCAGTGTAAATTGCAGTTGGTTAGTACTGAATGGCCGCTATGTTAAGTGAATGGAAATGGGGGAGAGCAAGGAGAGAAATCTCCAGCCGCCCCGCTGTGAACCAGCGATACTAGCTCCTGTACAGCAGCACCTTTAGAAGACTCCACAGAACACTGAATTCACAATAAGCGGAGCTTCAGACGGACTTATCTGTGCGCATTTTTTGTGCATGCAAAATATACACGTGCAATACAGGAGAATGGATTGATGTCAATTTGCGAGCATTTTGGTCGTGAGCAAAAAAATAAGTCCTACTCTATCTTTCTGCGTATTTGTGTACCAAAAGAGTCTATGGTAGGTGTGTAAATGCATGCGCAATACTGCAGTGTGTACAGGCAGTCATTCACTTATGAACTACTGCCTGTTTACTGTGGTTGGAGGCGGCGGGCCGGAACGACCTACAGCTGCTCCGCCTCCATTCACTAGCGATGTTTGTTCCTGTGTAAAAGCACCGGAACGATCTGTTGGGTATCTGCGCGCAACAAGTCGTCCAATGTAAAAGGACCCTTAACCCTTTCCAATCCAATGTTGGGCCTGCCCGGACATCATCATTTTCCTCCACAGCTCCGATGTTGGGACAGGCCCGACACTGCAGTGCAGGAGTGCATCTGCACCCGATCATCAGACACATCGGGTGCAGATGCACTCCTGCACTGGGCCTCATCGAGGACCCCCGAGGAGAAGGCAGAAAGGGTTTTTAACCCTTTCTGCCTTCTCCTTTACACATCACATAGCACTCAATTAGTGCTATGTAATGCATAGAGATTCCAGTCGGCGATCATGTGACCGCCGGTGTTACCGGACCCCCGGCGGTCACATAAACGCCGAGCCAGGAGCCTGCACCGTGGGAGGACCTGCTTACCTGACCGGCGTCTTGTGCATTTTCCTTCTGCCTCCTGGCCTGGCGATCATGTGACCGCCAGGTGCCACCTGACCCCAGCGGTCACATGATCGCCGAGTCGGGAGGCAGAAGGAGAATGCGGAAGACATCGGACAGGTAAGCAGGTCCCTCCCTGCACCCTCCTGAACTCTGTCAGTTCAGGAGGGTGCAGGGAAAATGTATTTTTTCTCATCCATTCTCCCCAGCTCCAAAACTGGAGAGAACGGATGAGAAAAACTGCATGGAGGGCCAGTTTACAGGCGCGCGCAGCACAAGCTCTCCGTGGATTAAAAGGCTATTAGACTAATGAGGTCCAGATGTGTTCTTTTTCTTGTGGTTTTGCACAGTGTTTCATGCATTCCTCTTGTGTATTTGCGCACATCCTATAGACGTCTATGGAGCCATCGGTGTGCAAATGTGCACAAAAATAGAGCATGCCGCGGTTTTTTTTGTGCACGCACTAAGTTAAAAAAAAGAATTATAATATATAACCGAAAATTATCCACTGCCGACGCCAACCAAAGCCATTGCCATATGCTTCCTGTAATCCAAAGCTTTACAAATTATATATGAAAACGTCCAAAACAAGATGAGGAAGCCAATCCTATACTATATTTTAGCGTAAATACACTAATTTTAAAAATAAACTTTAAATCCCCCCCAAAAAATTAAGCTTTCCCCCCTAATGAAAAAAAACTGAAAGAAAAAAAAAGTCAGTGAAAAAAAAATCTAAAAAAAATAGTCCTATATGTTACGGGGAAAAAAAACGCAGCAAAAATAATTTTTGTTGCGGAAGAAAAAAAAAATAAAAATATATATATATATATATATATATATAAGAGGGCAGTAAAACCACCACATGGGTAAAATACCTAAAAGGTGTCCGGTCCTTAAGTTACAAAACAACCCAAATGGTGCGGGTTCTGATCCGGCATTTCTACGGAGGATTCTCAGCGGACGGTGCACACGGAAATTCCGTTGAAAATCCGTCCCGTGTGAACCCTGCAGTGAGCCGGTCTTAGAAGTTGAAGTTTTAGAACGTTAGAACTTTTGTTCTATTATGAACAGTCCAATTAATTGAAGATTATGTTACATTTGCATTCTAATGTTTTGGGAGCTTTATGTGAATGTGTGAACACCACTAAGAAGTCCTGGTGGAATCTTTCATCTTTGTGTAAGTCTATTATTTTTACTAGTTGGAGTTTTTCTGGTTTGTGTCTTTACAGTTTTAAGATTTAAGTTACTTAGTTTTCTCACTTAACTTTCCTGACAAATCCGAACCCCCAATAAAATGTTAAAACATCAAGTAATTCTTGTGTATGTCCCTCAACACCACTGATATAATGGACGTATAATCCAGCCTGAGGGGGTATGAATTGGCCTAGGCCATAATATACCCGCGGGTATAATCTAGCCTAGGCCCTTTTAACCCCGGGTATATTCCGGACTGGGGGTATACTCTGGCCTGTTACACCGGAAAAGATCTTTGAGCAAATTATTTAACAGCATGCATGCAAGTACTCTGATAAAAATGGAGTAATTAACCAGAGCCAGCATGGGTTTGTAACAAACAAGTCATGGCAGACGAATATAATTTTCCTCTCTGACAGAATCACTGACTGGGTTGATCAGAGAACTGCGGTGGATATACGGTAGTATATCTTGACTTTAGTAAAGCATTTGACAAAGTATCTCATACCATACTTATTGAAAAAATGACCAAATATGGGATTGACAAGGTAACTGTAAGGCTTCAGTCACACGGGCGTTTGTCAGTTGCGTTTGCCAGTTGCGTTTGCGGTCCGCATCTATGTAGAACCAATGGTTTTTAATGGGAGCAGTCACATGTGCGAATTTTACATGTGCACAAACGCATGTGGCAAAAATCATAGGACACTGGTTCACAAAACGCAGGCAGCTACGGCAGCCGGTGTTTTTTGTATGTGAAACCCCTGGATGCAGCAGCGCCAACCCCATTAAGAAGATATAGTGAAGAATGGGTGAGTGCTGCCGATGATTGGCTGAGCACAGGGACCAATCACAGGCAGCTCTCAGATGTCATTCAATCGCTGAGAGCTGCCTCTGATTGGTCACAGTGCTCAGCCAATCAGAGCCAGCCCTTTCAGCAGGCAGGGATTTTAAATCCCCACCAGCTGAAAGCTCTTCATAGCAGTGCAGGAGAAGATCCTGCTGGACGCGCCTGAGCCCCGGCAGATGCAGAGAGGTGAGAATAGATTTTTTTTATTTTTTACACATTTTTGGGATGCTTTTAAGTGAAGGACTTATACTTTAAGCCCTTCCCTAAAAATCACTGCAGGGCTTGCTGGCAGCCCATTGCTTTCAATGGAGCCGGCTGTATTGCCGGCTCCATTGAATTCAATGGCAGAATATCGCGATCCTCTGCTACAGCTGTGACAGCTGTGGCAGAGGATTTTTTAAGCTCTGCGGGGAGTCCCATTGTCACTGGACACTGTGACAATGCTGTCACAGTGTCCAGTGACAATGGGACTCCCCGCGGAGATGAAGAAATCCTCTGCTACAGCTGTCGAAACTGTAGCAGAGGATCGCGATGTTCTCTGTATGTCAATGGGGCCGCCGCAGCTGCCGCTGGACCCTTTGACCACAGGTGAAACCCCTGGATGTGACAGCATCCAGGGGTTTCACATCCAAGGAATCCCCTGCTGCAGCTGTCACAACCGCAGCAGGAGATAGCGGGCAGCACACTTTTTAAGCAGAAAAACGCTGCTAGGTGCGGTTTTTGCTGCACGCCGCCCGCTTCGGTCACGCAAATTTTTGAACGCATCAGTTATGCGCACAAAAATTAGTGCCCGTGTAACTGAACCCTTGGGTGGATTCACAAGTGGCCAAGTGGAAGAATGTATCAAGTGGGGTACCACAAGGCTCTGTCCTAGGCCCAGTGGTGGTCAATATTTTTATAAATGATCTGGAGGAGGGAATTGATGGGAAAACTGATCAAATTTGCCGCCGACACAAAGCTAGGAGGATTAGCTAACACTAGGGAAGAGAGAGTATTCAAAAAGATCTAGAAAAGCTTGAACAGTGGGCGGCAACTAAGAGAATGGTATTTAACAATGAGAAATGTAAGGTCCTACATCTGGGCAAGAAAAATGAAGAAAACACATACAGAATGGGAGGAATTGGGCTAAGCAGCAGCACATGTGAAAAAGACTTGGGTATACTAATAGATCATAGACTGAACATGAGTCAACAATGTGATGCAGCAGCCAAAAGGGCAAACACAATTCTGGAATGTATTAAGAGAAGCATAGAGACTAGGTCATGTAAGGTAATTATCCTCCTCTACTCTTCCTTAGTCAGACCTCATCTGGAATTCTGTGTCCAGTTCTGGGCACCCCACTTTAAAAAAGACATAGACAAACTGGAGCAAGTTCAGAGAAGAGTTACCAAGATGGTGAGCGGTTTGCAAATCATGTCCTATGAGGAACGGTTAAAGGATCTGGGAATATTTAGCTTGCAAAAAAGAAGGCTGAGAGGAGACTTAACAGCTGTCTACAAATATCTGAAGGGCTGTCACAGTGCAGAGGGATCAGCCCTATTCTCATTTGTACAAGGATAGAAGCAATGGGATGAAACTGAAAGGGAGGAGACACAAATTAGATATTAGACAGTGAGGGTGATCAATGAGTAGAACAGGTTACCATGGGAGGTGGTGAGTTCTCCTTCAATGGAAGTGTTCAAACAAAGGCTGGACAAATATCTGTCTGGGATGATTTAGTGAATCCTGCACTGAGCAGGGGGTTGGACACAATGACCCTGGAGGTCCCTTCCAACTCTATCATTCTAGGATTCTATCTCCATGCCTGTCCGTATCACATCTTGTATCCAAGCTAGAGGCGGTACAACAGGGTACTAGAGCCTCCATGCCCATCCGTATCACATCTTGTATCCAAGCTGGAGCTGGTACAGCAGATTACTAGAGCCGACATACCCACCCATATCACATCTTGTATTCAAGCTAGAGGCGGTACAACAGGATACTAGAGCCTACATACCCACTTGTACCACATCTTGTATTCACACTGGAGGCTGTAGATTACTAGAGCCTACATACTCACCTGTATCACATCTTGTATCCAAGCTAGAGGCGATAGAACTGGGTACTAGAGCCTTCCTTCAAGGGGTCACAATAAATGATCCTTTTTCTCTGATACTGTAATCACTTATATCGACATTACAATCACACGGAGAACGTTTCATTCCATTCCGTCAGCTCCTTCTGGGGGCTGGATATTTTTTTGACAATGAGTGTATTTTGATGACTGGACTTTTGCTGCATCTCCTCCCTTTATGCTGCAGACACCTGGAATTTATGTGTATGAGCTCAGTGTATTCCCGCACTCCTGCATAATTCAATTCACTTAATTGCTTTTGTCAATTTTCCAAATTGCAGCTGTACGTCACAGTGAGTAATTGCGGAGCCTGAGCTGGGTGTATTTTACTGGTGTAATGCCATCCATTCCACATACATCTTACCGTATCATCCATCACTTCTCCGGCCCTGCATGTTCTTCTTGGGGTCCGTTCACACAGAATGCGAGTGCCGCACATCAGAAAAAGTGCACAGCCGAAATACGTTATGATGTAGATTTTCAAATCCACAGCTTGCTTTATTGGTTGATTTTCACCGTGGAATTAGAGCATTGTGATGAGCGAATTCTGCAGTAAGTGGTACGGATTTGTGCGATCATACCTTCAGGCTACCTCCAGACATGACACCTGAGCTGCGGGAATTCTGCTGCAGAATTTCTGTTGCGTTACTGCAGATGGCCGGACTTAATGAGCTTTGCAAATTTGCAACATTTTAGTTCCTGCACTGAGGTCACAGGGGCAAACTTTATCTTCAGTCATCAACAAATGCAGATTTCTAAGCAGATTAAAGGGGTTGTCTCGCGGCAAACCTCAAAATTTTACATTACCCCATTCCCCCTGTCACCCCCCTGGCATAAAATAGCAAAGTAAAGCAGTTTTTAAGCCGCTTGCTACTTACCGATCCGACGAAATAAGGACTTTAAAAAATCTTCTCCCAAGATGGCCGCCGGTCCTTTCCCAGGGATGCACTGCGGTTTTCTCCCATGGTGCACTGCGGGTCTTCTCCCATGGTGCACCATGGGCTCTGTGCGTTCCATTGCCGATTCCAGCCTCCTGATTGGCTGGAATTGGCACACGTGACGGGGCGGAGCTACGCGATGATGCGTAGAAGGGGGCGGAGCCAGAACGCTGCTCGTGCCTGGACCGAGCAGAAGGGGAGAAGACTGCACAGCGCAAGCGCGTCTAAAAAAGCAAGAAGACATCAGAATTAGACGGATCCATGGCGACGGGGACGCTAGCAACGGAGCAGGTAAGTGAATAACTTCTGTATGGCTCATTTTTAATGCACGATGTACATTACAAAGTGCATTAATATGGCCATACAGAAGTGTATAGAACCACTTGCTGCCGCGAGACAACCCCTTTAAGGATTTATTCAAACAGGCGTATATATATACGCTGCCCCTCTGATGCATTGGTTTACAATGCATCAGTGCACAGGGACGTATCTCCGCAGCGTAGAAGCGCCGGTCAACCGCATTTACGTCGGCGGTAGCAGCTGCATTGACTCCTATAGGGGCCAATGACAGCTGTAGGAGAAGAGAGGTGGGAGGGAGTTTATCAACGTGACTGCTAAACTTCGTCCCCTTCTCTTCTTCTCTCCGCCCCTTGCAGCTGTTTGCTTAGCTCCACCCCATTCCATCCCACCCCAGCAAGGGGCAGAGAGGGGCAGGAGCTCAGTACACTAGCTCCCGCTCTGTCCCGCCTCCTCCTCTTGCAGAGAGGTGGTGAGGGGGAGGGAAGGGGAAGACAGCATAGCAGGGATAAGCTGCCTCCCGCCCGCCCAACGGCATATACGCCGCACCGTGTATCACATGGTAGCATATATATCAGCCAGTCGTTTTAAATATATACTCATGTGAATAAGCCCTAAGTGCGTCTTCACAGCGGAAATACTTCAAAAGCAACAACAATTTGCAGGTTTTGGTGCAGTTTTTATGTTGCCCATTGATTTCTATGGCAAAAATCTGCTGTATTCCCATCCGGTTTACATAACATAAATAGACGTACTGCGGATTCGTAATCTGCAGGGTTTTTCACATTTAGGGCGCCCACCCACTGGCGTTTGCGTTTTCCGCGATTTTTCCGCGCGTTTTTCGCGGCGTTTTCGCGGCTTTTCCATTAATTTCCATTGACTTTCATGGGTGCATTAGGAGAAAAATAAGGACACATATGCAACTGACAGTTCCTATGTTAAAAACGCAAACGCAACGCAAAAAAAATGCCAGTGGACAGGAACACATGTTATCTCTATGCCTGTGCAGGAAAAACGCAAAACGCAAAACGCAGGTAAAAAAACGCCAGTGGGTGCTCGCCCTTATGGTGTTTCCATAGCCGAAGATTTTGAAAACGTTATTCACTTGGCTTGTACTATAAGCGCTGCGGAATTACTATGACAATTCTGCAAGCAGAAAACACTGTCCATATCTGTATCTAATTGGTGCTGATTTAGCTACGGGGTTTGTAGTGTACGGTCTGTCGTGGATTTTAACCCTTGTATTTCTAGAGTTGAAATCTGCAACATCAAAAGACATTTTGCGGATTTAGAATCTGCAGCGTTTATCTTATGTAGTGGCCCAGAACAACGGGGGCCCTCAAAAATGCATGCTATATGTAGTCTGTATGGTCTTGTATATTGTCTTCGAATGTGGAATGATTCAGCAAAATGTGTATTGGTGGCTGCAGGAATGAAAGAGTTAATGTCTGCAAATGAGCTGTCTCTGTCTGAAAATGTATGTGAGTTTGTGGTCACCTGACTATGTTTGTTATATATGTTTTGCAAGGTGCAATGCAAGGGAGATGTGTCCTGAGTCAGTTCTGAGCCAGTGCAAGAGTCTATCTGGAGTTTTGCGGAGGAGAGTATGAGCGAGGCTGCTATGTCCTAGGAGAAACTGTGCCATGCCTTACGGAGGCCCAGGATGGAGGAGGCCAAGAGGACAGCCTAATGGCTGCTTGGGAACAACTATCCTAAGGAGCCTGAAGAGAGAGGGAGAGAGAGAGGAATGAGAGGAGTTGCCAGTCAACATGAAATGCAAGGGGACTTGTGAGTGTGTACCGATAGAGAGCTGAAGAGCAGGAAGAGTGTTGCCAGGACCAGGACCCACAGATAACAGGATTGTGATTTCTCCTGCCTACCTGAGAATCCTTCCTGTCACACTGCATACCAATTTGCCTATTCAATTGTTGCTGGATGTAAAGTGTTTTGGACTGTTTATTCAGTAAACCAGCATTCCATCCGTTCCCTGTTCTGCTCCCTAAAAGTTATTCCCTGCTTGTGAGCCGTTATTTCTCATCATCATTTGGATTCACCACAGAGGATGGAATGGTGGCGCACACATGACAAAGGACTTAAAGGGGTTGTCCCGCAAAAGCAAGTGGGGTTAAACACTTCTGTATGGCCATATAAATGTACTTTGTAATATACATCGTGCATTAAACCCCTTTAAGGTAAACCACAGTTGGGTTACCCCATTTACTAGCCTGCTTTCGGTTCCATGGATGGGTCTCCTGGTTACCCTCAAGGTGGGAGGTGGTAGTGCCCCGTGACAAAGCCCAAACTCTACCCCTCTGTCTCCTATGCTGAGGGCCCGCTCCTCGGACACTGCACTTAGGCCTCATTCATACTAGTGTTGCGTTTTTCGGCCGGAATTCCTTTGGCCAGCATAAATGCTTAGCATGGCTTCCATTAGTTACATAGAGCCAGCTGACATGGTTTAGCCGCTTCTAAACTCCTTTCCCTTAGAGGTCTATGGGAGCCGCCAGCTGATCATGGCCAAAAGATAGGGCAAGACCTATCTTTCCCGGCCATGTCAAAACATCTGCTCTCCTATTATCACGGCTGCGATGTTTTGACGTTGCTAAAAATCAACCATCTGAACTAATACATGCAACCCAATGCTTCAGGTGGTCCTGATTTTTTACCAATGTTTTATTGCGGCAAAATAGCCGCGATGGAACGTCATGTGAATGAGGCCTTACAATCACTGAGGCAGATTTACTATTAGAAATGAGCCAGTTTGCTGGCGTAAATCATACCAGAAAACTATCTCATGAGATTACCACCTTGTGTAGCATGTGTAGCGGTACCAAGTCACACCTCACTAACTCAGTAGTGCGCTAATGCAAACAGTGTTAGCGCTGCTGGGTCTGTAAATCTGGCAAGTTAAAGACTCTATAGTCTGAGTTTGCATTAATTATTAGGCATTATCAGTAAATCTGTCCCAATAGTTTTCTCCCAAATTTAGTTCAACCACTTCAGGACCGCCACGGTCAAAGCTGACCACATGTCTGAATAGCGCACCTTCACACTGGCAAGAAATTCTGGCAATTTTCTTGCGTTGTGAGAGTGAATGAGAACACATGATTATGAAACCAATCAATTTCAATGGTTTCATTCTCATTTGCAAAGTTTTCACTCCTGCGATGCTGCGTGAAAAAAAAAATTGCAGCATGCCAATTGTTTACAATGGGCAGCAGCACCGACCCCATTGAAAGCAATGGGAGAAGATTGTGAATCCCCTGCTGCAGCTGTAACAACTGCAGCAGGGGATTCTTTCAGCCCCGCAGGGATGTGAAGCTGTGACATCCAGCGGTTTAACCTTGTCCACAATGGGGCCGGCAGCAGCAGCACCGACCCCATTGAAAACAAAGGGACGAGATCGCGATCTTCTGCCGCTGCTGGGACAGCTGTGGCAGGGGATTCCTTCATCACCGTGGGGAGTCCCCTCATCACTGAACACTGTGACAGCAGCCGCAGGGTGTTCACTGATGAGGGGACTCTCCGAAAGGATGAAGGAATCCCTTGCTGCTGCTGTCAAAGCTGCAGCAGGGGATCACAATGTTCTCCCATTGCTTTCAATGGGGCCAGTTCTGTAGCCGTCCTATTGAAAGTAATGGGATGAAGGGAACCCCCGTAGTGATGTGAGGCTGTTTTCACATGAAAACGCCTCACATACAGAGGTTTTTAGAAGGTTTGCAATAGCGATATCGGGCCGTGATTCACGGCCCAATATCGCTCTTGCCAGTATGGAGGAGCCCTTAGTGCAGGGGAGGGGACCCTTCCCGCACCCTTTTGACTCCCCCTGCAGTACAATTTGAAGATACTGATAGGCTAGCATGGGTTAGCCTACTGAAGGCTCCCAGGGCTGCTATGCATTGAAAGGCAATATTAAAAATTGCTATCTATTGCAATACTGAAGTATTGCAGTATATAGTACAAGTGATTAAATAATCACAAGCTGTTCAAATCCCCAGTGAGGACTAAAAAAAGTGTAAAAAAGGATTTAACAAAGCTTTTTTTTAACAGGTTAAAAATTAAAAGTAAAAAAAAAAAACCTCTTCCCATTTTCCTATAAAAAAAAAACTAAACAAGTAAAAAAACACCATATTTGGTATCACCATGTAAGTAAAAATTCCAAACTCAGGGCTTATTCTGACGTGCGTATATCAGCCGGGATTTCACGCCCGGCCAATATACACTGTCTCTCTCTGGAGGGGGAGCAGGTGGGACCGGGAGAGAGCAGTGCACTGAGCTCCCGCCCCCTCTCCACACCTCGCCACTATTTGCAATGGGAGGGGGTGGGGCGGAACTTAGCTCCGCCCTCGTCCAACCCCTGCCATTTCAAACAGTGGCGAGGAGCGGAGAGAGGTCAGGAGCTCAGAATTTGGCGACAGGAAGGAATTTTTAATTTGAAAATAGAAAAAGATTTTAAAAAATTCTATCCGTTTCTTTCCACAATAATGGCACTGACCCGTAGAATAAATTCCGTACGTCCTCTTTACTGCATCGTGAACACTGTAAAAAGTAAACCCACCGAAAATGGTGCAATTGCATATTTTTTTACATTTCTCATTTTTAATTTTTTAGAGCTTTTCTGTACATTAGAGTCCATTATATGGTGCCATTAAAAAAATACAACTTGACCTGCAAAAAACAAGCCCCCCATGTCAATAGAAAAATTAAAAACGTTAAGGCGGGGGTGAGAGAATGAAAATAAAAAAGTTCTAAATCTCTAGTTCTGAAGTGGTTAATCCAAAAATGGTCTAATACTTACATTAGACTGAAGACCCATAACTAAAAACTGTAGCAAGGGCCCCACCTACCATGTGCAGCTTATAATACTAGTGTCTTTTTGCATTGCAGCGAGCTCATGAATTGGCACTCCTATAGTCTTCAGCAGATAATGTAATTCTTCATGTAACCACTTGATGGCAGTGTTGCTACACTGTGTTACGGACAAGCTGGACCTTTAACTAGAATATATATACTGTATGATAGTTTGTTAATGCTGACCGGTCTTTGGAGGCAAAACCTCAACTTTTGCACCGTTGTTCTCCTACAGTATGTTATTGCCAAAAGGAGTTAAGTGACATTATTTCTCTATCAGAAGTAATAAACATTATTCTAAGCGAGTGTTTACATGGAAGATCAGAACATCTAGGAACTTGTACTCGGTCAAAGAACTGAAAAGCCAATGTTAATATTTACAGAAATCCATTATGTTTCTCTTTATCACTTTTGTATATTATTTGTAAGAGGCTTTAATGCTCAGCCTTTCTACAAGTACTAATACCAATGACCTTCACATGCCCTTCATGTTTCTAGCAATGCATCGCTCACAGTAAATGTCCAATGATGAATTATTAAGATATGCGAGGCTCTAGAAATACACTTTTATGGATGTTCACCTTCCTGTGCACAGAAATCTCACAACTGGTTTGGTTTGGCTTGTTTTAGGGTCTTCACAATGGGGAGAATTACACCGTTATGTGCTCTTGGTATGATTTGGGGTGCATTTTATTTAGTAGATAGCATACTATGCCTCCAGGTCTAAGGGTGTTGCAGATTTGCTGCAGAATTTGTCACAGATTTTGGCGCAAATCTGCAGCAGATTTCATCCTATCAAATGACTTCAAATTAAAGGGTTAAAGGAGATGTCCCGCGCCGAAACGGGTTTTTTTTTTTTTTAAACCCCCCCCCCGTTCGGCGCGAGACAAGCCCGATGCAGGGGTTAAAAAACCCACCCGCACAGCGCTTACCTGAATCCCGGCGGTCCGGCGTCTTCATACTCACCTGCTGAAGATGGCCGCCGGGATCCTCTGTCTTCATGGACCGCAGGGCTTCTGTGCGGTCCATTGCCGATTCCAGCCTCCTGATTGGCTGGAATCGGCACGTGACGGGGCGGAGCTACACGGAGCTACACGGAGCCCCATAGAGAAGAGGAGAAGACCCGGACTGCGCAAGCGCGGCTAATTTGGCCATCGGAGGGCGAAAATTAGTCGGCACCATGGAGACGAGGACGCCAGCAACGGAGCAGGTAAGTATAAAACTTTTTATAACTTCTGTATGGCTCATAATTAATGCACAATGTACATTACAAAGTGCATTATTATGGCCATGCAAAAGTGTATAGACCCACTTGCTGCCGCGGGACAACCCCTTTAAGTGCACCATAAAGTAAGCTTCACAGGGGAGTAATGACGTGTACAATACAGGCAACGGGTTCATTCACATTTCCAGATTTTGTGCATGCATTTCGGGCGTGCAAAAAAAACAAAACAGCATGTTCTATTTTTTGGCGTACTTGCACAGCAAAAATCCCCATAGAAGTCAATGGAGAGGCGCAAATGCACGAAAAATACACTAGGAGATACGTGAAACACTGTGTAGTTGCACAGGAAACGGAACACATCTGGAGCTCATTAGACTAAATAGCCATTTAAATCGGCGCAAAAAGTACAGTAAAATATGCTGATAAACGAAAAAAATTGTTCAGTGCGCAAATAGGCACGCACAATTATAGACTCATAGACTGGTAGAGTTGGAAGGGACCTCCAGGGTCATCGGGTCCAATTCCCTGCTCAGTGCAGGATCACTAAATCATCCCAGACAGATATTTGTCTAGCTTTTGTTTGAAGACTTCCGTTGAAGGAGAACTCACCACCTCCTGTGGTAACCTGTTCCACTCATTGATCACCCTCACTGTCTAATATCTAATCTGTGTCTCCTCCCTTTCAGTTTCATCCCATTGCTTCTGGTCTTTCCTTGTACAAATGAGAATAGGGCTGATCCCTCTGCACTGTGACAGCCCTTCAGATATTTGTAGACAGCTATTAAGTCTCCTCTCAGCCTTCTTTTTGCAAGCTAAACATTTCCAGATCCTTTAACCGTTCCTCACAGGACATTTGCAGACCGCTCACCATCTTGGTAACTCTTCTCTGAACTTGCTCCAGTTTGTCTATGTCTTTTTTAAAGTGGGGTGCCCTGAACTGGACACAGAATTTCAGATGAGGTCTGACTAAAGGCCCATTTAGGCCCAATGATTCTCACTCAAAATTCGCTCAAAGCCGTCTTTTAAATGATAAACATTGCATCTAAATGCACACACATCGTGCAGTTTTTGTGCACGAGTCGTTCCTCGCTCAATTCTAGTTTTCTTGAATTAAGCAATGAACTCTTATCAGCGGTGAAGGCTGTTATCACAGTCAGCAGCGCTGATGAGATTCTTTCAGCTCATGTCCCGCTGTGAACTACCAGTGAAGTACCTGTAATCACGGAGAACAATACAGCTGTTTGCTTATGCAAAACAGCTGTATTGTTCGCGGAGCGATAGCAGTAGTGTCCTGCTCCGCTTGCATAGCTCTTAAGTAGCTATTTAGCTACCATAGACTATGCAAAGATGATCACTGAAAAGTGTCACTCAAATTGTCGTTTGAGTGACTTTTGAGCGATCATCTGTCAGTGTAAATGGGGTTTAAGGAGGAGTAGAGGGGATAATTACCTTACGTGATCTAGACTCTATGCTTCTCCTAATACATCCCAGAATTGTGCTTGCCTTTTTGGCTGCTGCATCACACTGTTGACTCATGTTCAGTTTGGATCTATTAGTATATCCAAGTCTTTTTTACATTTGCTGCTGCTTAGCTCAATTCCTCCCATTCTGGATGTGTTTTCTTCATTTTTCTTGCCCAAATGCAGGACTTTGCATTTCTCTGCCCGCTGTGTGAAGGGATCCAAAGAGTTAGGCCAGCTTTACATCCAAGTAAGTAAATTTATGTGTTATTTTTGTGCGCAACACACACAAAATCCAACATGCTGCATTTTTTTTGCACAAAATATGCTGATGCGAACTAACCAATTATTGGCTCTATTCATTTCGTATAGCAGTGCAAATGTGTTTGCGTTGCATCTGTGAATTCTCGCAGCGGGACCCGACCCGAGCGTATGCAGAGAGCAGCGCAGGCACTCACCTCTCCCGCGGCATCGGTTCTTTCATGTGCCGGCTGCCGGGCAGCCAGCGCATGCGCAGAGCGAGGCCGGAGGCCGGTGAGTGACGTTTCTGTGCGGGGCTCTACAAGAGAAATAGAGCATGCCGCGATTTGTTTGCTGCGCGGCCAAATCGGGGCCGTCTGCATAGGATTGCGTTTGTTAACGCAATCCCATGGCAGCTTCCAGGGGCGGAAACTCCGCGGGAAATCCCGCCACGGAATTTCCGCTCGTGTGCAGGCGCCCTTACTAAAGAGTGAGGAGGGCCAGAGAAGGGCGAAGGGGGGGAGGAGTACCTTCTTCATACACTCACCAGAATCTTTATGCTTTTATGCCTATTTGCAGTTATGTCTGCATAGTGATGTCACCAAGGTGTGCACTGATTTGGCTCAGTGGCCTCACGAGGGGACATCATTAGGGTGCGTTCACACATGCAAACAAATCTAACCAAGATCTTGTCCAAGAATCGGGTTATCAAACAATACTAATTTTGGCTGAAATTATATTTTCCTGCACAAAAATTTCAACTTTTGCCACATATTTAAAAAGTGGATGAAATAAAAAAAGTTTGGTCCCCTGTTAGCCAGTGGAGCAAAAGATGATTGTAGATGTGTTGATATGATACCTTTTAATGGCTAACAAAAATACATGATGTTAATGCGAGCTTTCCAACCTACTTAGCCCACTTTCACACAACCGTTTCTAAAATCACTGTGCTTTTCAACCCAGCATTTACCAGCATTTTTGTGAGCGTTTGCCTACGTTTTTTGTGCAGTAAAAACGCAGGCAAAGCAAGCTGATGACATTACCATTTTTTCGCCCTCCCCCGTGGCATAGTTTTTATCACACTCAATTCATTTCAATGGCTGGTGCATGGGGTCTAAAATGCACCGAACGTCCAAAAAATACAACATACGGCATTTGTTTAAGCACAATATGAACGCTGCGCTAAAACGATCGTCTGAAAAACCGCATTGGAATGAATAGAGGCCTAGTGCTGGTTCGTGCAGGGGTTGAAAACACCCGCTAAACACTGTAAAAAAAACGCTGCATGAGAGGGGCCTTAAAGCTCTTCCTCAGGCGTAATCCAAAAATGGAGGAGACTTGGCAATAGGGGCCAGAAAACTGCAGATTATAAGTGAAATCCCCGCCACGTCGTAGCTGGCATAGATTTCTTGTTTTGGCGCATGTGTCTCATATAATAGGTGGATCTTCTTATAACAAGGCTAACTGTTAAGGCCGAGCAGAAAACACCATACTTAATAGATAAGCCCCACAGGGACAAAACACTGTGTTTTTGTGGCATTTTTCCTGTTGTATTTGATGCATTTTTGCGACAAGAAGCATTGCAAACAGATGTCAGCTGCAGGTCAATAGGACATATGAAAATCACAACTTTTTGTGGATCCATGGCAGATTACTTTTTTCCAATGGAGTAGGCTTTGGGTTCAGCTTTTTTTCAGGCTGCTTCCCACAGGCGTCTCTAAGAACAGTGCCTGAAAATAAGGAAGATGGAATAATACCTCCACAGTGCTACCTATTGCAAGGCAACATTCCTTCAAGTCAAACTTAGACTCTTTATACAAGCCTTATAACAATGATCGGGAATTGAAAGCAAAGTCAGACTCCATACACAGACAGCTGTTTCAGGGTTTTTGCCCTTCATCAGTCTGTAGCAGGATTCTGGCTTTGCTAGAGACAGGCCTTTGACAGAGCTCAGAAACGCTATCCTTTCTCCTCAGCTTTCTCCTTACCGTGTTTTTCTGTGGTCTTCATAAATATTATATTAATGGAGACCTTCCGCCGAGGATAAAGACGGTAAAATAGAACATGACGAGATTTTTCCCCGCAGCAGAATCCTGCATGTGAGAAATGAGCTATTAGGTTCAACAAAACCTAATAGTTGCGTTATACCACTGTGGATTTACGCCGCGGGGAGCACAGCATAAATCCATCTGTGGGCATTAGCCCTAAGAAATTGCTGTATGTCCTACTTTTTGGGCGATATTTCCTATTATTTTCTATGGAAGCAAAGAAAAGTTGTGTTGCACCTGCATGCAGATGTGATGCATGCCGCTCACCCCTGCCGCCCCCCCCCCCCGAGCATGCTCAGAGGAGAAGGCAGTTGCTCGAGATGAGCGAGGCTCGCTCAAGTAACTGCCCTTACCGAGCGTGCTCGCTCATCTCTAGCAGTGACTAATAGAATGGTGTTTAACAAGGAGAAATGTAAGGTCCTACATCAGAGTAAGAAAAATGAAAGAAGCACATATAGAATGGGAGGAATTGTGCTAAGCAGCTGCACATGTAAAAAAAACAAGAGTCAACAATGTGATGCAGCAGCTAAAAAGGCAAACACAACTCTGGGTTGTATTAAGAGAAGCATAGAGTCTAGATCAAGTGAGGTAATTACTAATTATCCCACTCATTTCGAATACTGTGTCCCATTCTGGGCACCTGTTGCAGCAGTCCTGAGATTGCTACTGGGTTGACGAAGTGTGGTGCGGATTTTGAACATGGTTCTGCACCTTCTAGCTAAGTGGGTGTGACGCACTGTGCTCACATCTGTGGATAATTAGCTGGATATTTAGCTGGGACGGACAGGAAGCTAAGGTGCTGTAAATTGTCAGTTGCTCCCTTTCTGAGCTGGCAGTTAGTGGCTCCCATGGACAGCGTGGTGTCTACTGTTCCTTACTCCAGATGGCTCTGTATGCTGCAGCTTATTCGACTACAGCTAAGTGCTGTGTTTTATTTTGTTTTGTCCTTTCTCAGTTTGGCCGAACAGGGTTACTTAGGTCCCAGGAACGAGTGCAGGCCCGCATCTATCGATGCGACAAGTCTGCCGTGTTAGGAAGGGTCCTCTCCCTTGTTTGTTACGTATTTAGGGAAAGACTTCTTATGTATTATTTGTCAGTTTCTTTTGACCGCCGCACTGTGAGCAACTATTGTGCATGTCTGCATGTGCTTGTTCATGACATCCTTTGCAGACATAACAGCACCCCACTTTAAAAAGACATCAACAAACTGGAGCAAGTTCAAAGAAGAGTTACCAAGATGGTGAGCGGTCTGTAAATAATGTCCTACAAGGAACGGTTAAAGGATCTGGAAGTGTTTAGCTTGCAAAAAACGATCTGACAGGAGACTTAATAGCTGTCTACAATAGCTGTCTACGTGCTTCATCCAGCGGTGCTTGAGAAGTGCTGAACGGCTGTGGAGAAAGTTACAAACATCCATGGACTTTCTCCATTACAAATTCATGCTTAGAACCTACAACCTAGCCCTCCACAATGCCAAACAAGTCTACTTCACCTCTCCCGTCTCCTCACTATCTCACAACCCTAAACGTCTCTTTTATACCTTTCACTCCCATCACAGCCCTAAACTGCAGCTCCCAGTGACGGATCTCAGTGCAGAAGAGCTGGCTGCCTGCTTGAAAAAGAAAAATGATGACATCCGGCAGAAAATAACTTTCCAATCCCAACCCTAGTCTTGTCAGTAACAGCCCCTGCTCACTGTCTGTACTCAGACCAATGACAGAGGAAGAAGTCTCCAGAATGCTTTCCTCTGCTCACCCCACCATCTGTGCTAGCGACCCTCTCTCCTCACACCTCCTCCGGTTCCTCTCTCCGTTGGTTATCTCCCATCTCAACACTATATTGAAACTCTCTCTGACCTCTGGCATTTTCCCTCCTCTTTCAAACATGCCATCATATCCCCACTGCTAAATATACAGACTCTGGACTCGACTGATGCTGCCAACTACCGACCCATCTCCAACCTCCCTTGCATCTCCAAACTACAAGAATGCCTTATAAGCTATCAGAAAACTCTCTTCTCGCCCCCCTACAGTGCAACTTTCACACTCAACAGAAACTGCCCTTACAAAGGTGTCAAACGACCTCCTGACAGCCAAATTAAGGGGCGACTACTCTCTATTGATCCTCCACGATCTTTCCACAGCATTTGACGCTGTTGACCACAAACTCCTCCTCAGTATGCTTCGCTCCATCGGCCCAAAGAACACTGCTCTCTCCTGGTTCTCCTCCTACCTATCCGACCGCTCATTCAGTGTCTCCTTTCATGGCTCTACCCCCCCCTCTTCCCCTTGCTGTTGGGGTCCCCCAGGGCTCAGTCCTCGGCCCCCTCCTCTCCTCTTCCCCTTGCTGTTGGGGTCCCCCAGGGCTCGGTCCTTGGCTCCCTACTTTTTTCCATCTATACAGTCCCTACTGGACAAACCATCAGAAGATTTGGACTCCAATACCACCTCTATGCTGATGACACCCAGTTATACACCTCTTTCCATGACATCTCTGCACCTTTCTCCATAACATCACCGACTGTCTGTCCGCTGTCTCTAACACCATGTCCTCTCTCTACCTAAAAAGGAACCTCTCAAAAACTGACCTACTGGTGTTTCCGCCCTCTTCTAACTGACCTCATTCTGACATTCCCATCTCAGTGTGTGGCACCACCATAACTCCCAGACAGCACGCCCGCTGCCTTGAGGTCATATTCGACTCTGATCTCTCCTTTACTCCCACATCCAATCTGTGGCCCAAACATGTCAGCTGCACCTCAAGAAAATCACAAGAATCCGCCTTTTCCTCATCGTGGACACACTAAAAACACTCACTGTTGCCCTCATTCACTCTTGCCTCAACTATTGCAACTCGTTGCTGATCTGCCTCCCCTGCACCAGACTCTACCCTCTCCAATCCATCCTGAATGCGGCAGCCAGGCTCATCTTCCTGTCCAGCCGCTAATCAGACGCCTCTGCCCTGTGCCGGTCACTGAACTGGCTGCTTGTCAAATACAAAGTTCAATTTAAACTCCCTACCTTCATCCATAAAGCTCTCCATAGCACTGTGTCACCCTACATTGCCCCCCTCATCTCAATCCACCACCCAGCCCAGGGCCTCCGCCTTGCTAAGAAAATCAGACTGAGTGCCATTTTAATTCGAATCTCACATTCCAGGCTCCAAGACTTCTCGAGAGCAGCACTAGTCCTCTGCAATGCGCTAACCAAAACTATCTGCACAATCCCTGATTCATAAAACTTCAGGCGTGCTCTAAAAATGCACCTCTTTAAGGAGGCATGCCATATCCTAAACCAAACCCCTCTGTACTCCGCCTGATAACATGCTCCCTGACCTACTGACTGCAACCCTGCTAGCCACCATCAACCGCCCCATGCAGTCACACCGATTCAGCCACCACACGGCTAAATGTCTGACCATTGTTTGTGTATAGCATCCCTCACTCTCCACCTCGCCATACTGTGCACATCTCTAGCTCCTTTACCTTCTGTATCACCCTATTATTTGTAGTATGTAAGCTCCTTGAAGCAGGACCCTCACCCATACTGTTTTCATCAACTGATTACTATATTACCATGGTTTATTTGTTTTTTTGTACTTTTGTCTTTCTGTATCCCCATTTTTGTAATCGCTGCGGAATATGTTTGGCGCTATATAAATAAAGTTTATTATAAATATCTGAAGGGCTGTCACAGTGCAGAGGCATGAGACCTATTCTCATTTGTACAAGGAATGAGTAGAAGCAATGGGATGAAACTGAAAGGGAGGAGACAGATTAGATATTAGACAGTGAGTGTGACCATTTGAGTGGAACAGGTTACCACGGGAGGTGGTGAGTTCTCCTTCAATGGAAGTCTTCAAACAGTGGTTGGACAGACATCTATGAAATTTTGTGTTTACAAGCATGACAGCATGAGATCGGTCAAAGTTTCTGGGAGCGATATTACACTTGCATGTGTAAATACAGGCTCATACAGGTACATTGACAAAAAATAACAAATGTTATGACCGCTAGAACAGAAAAGGGGAAACAAATCACTGATTCTTGGGGCTATGGTTAATTATATCACTAAGAGGTTAAAAATTAACTTAAGGTGTCAAATATATTTACATGAGATACGAATTTTAAATCTATATAAAAATTGACATTTTTAGAAGTGGTTTTCTAATTTTATTGCGACTATTAGGGGGTTAAATGAAACCATCAGGTTAACACAAGATATTTACTACTTGCGATTAAATCAACATGAAATGTTGACTGTCTTTGTAAATACAGATAGATCGATAGATATGGGATAGACAGATATGACATAGAAAAATACTGTGTCTTATATTAATTTTTGACCCAAAAGAGACACAGTGTCTTATTTTCAGGAGGGGGGATGGGGCGGCTTATACTCACCTGGTCTGTAGCGTCCCGAAGCCTCACGATGGCCTCTGGCGGTGCTGCGGCAAGCTGCAGAGTCCTCCGCGCTGAAATATCAGTTCATTTCTGGTAAACGGGGCTTTGAATAGCCCTCCTCCAGCAAAGCGAGCACTGTGATTGGATCGAGCACCAGCCAATCACAGCTGGCGCTTGATGAGCCAATCACAGCCATTCAGTGATGTCATTCACTGAATAGCTGTGAATGATCGAGCGTCGGCTGTGATTGACTGGAGCTCAATCCAATCAGAGCGCTCGCTTTGCTTGGGGTGGGGGTATTTAATGCCCCGTCACCAGAAGGAAACTGATGCCATCGTGAGGCACCGGGACGCCGCGGACCAGGTGATTATTGAGGTTTTTGTCATGTAGGTTAGCAAGGGCTTATATTCAGGGGAGAGCTTATATATCAAGCCTCTCCCGAAAATGGGGGAGGGCTTATTATTGGGGTAGGTTTTATTATCAGGAAAATGGTATATAGATAGATATGAGATAGTTAGATATGCGAGATAGATGATAGATAGATATTGAGATAGATAGATAGATGAGAGATAGATAGATAGATATTAGATAGATAGATAGATAGATAGATAGATAGATAGATAGATAGATAGATAATTAGCAGGGATGAGTTTGTTACCTGTTCCTTTAGTGCAGCTGATAACTTGTCTCTTATTTATATTCTGCTTTGATGCTCTATGCAGTAAGCTCAGTTATATTCCCCCTACAGAGATGCTCGCTAGAAGGTAAAGACATATTGTTCACTCATTTTTACATTATCGATTTGTTATTTTGAGATCATTTCACATGATGGCCAATAACCTGACAGATGATAGTGATAAACCTCAATATTATCCTCTTAAAATTAGGTTCTGGAAATATTTAATGAGACCCATGAATCAAAAGGTATTGATCAAAGCAGCCTGTCATAGAGTTGGGGACTCGAGCTTCCTAATGATGCACTGGAAACACTATCTACTGTACTTTTAGCTGACGCCAGGTCTTAGTTTACAGAAGACTTAGAAACTGAAGGTCGCTTTATACACGGAACTATATTTCTGGGTCAGTTTCCTGAAGTTCTTTAACTCTGAATAGTCATGTTAAATTTGGAAAAACCCTCCCAAATACTGCACTTTTTATTGTAGATTTTTGATTTACATCTCATGTAAGTATACTGGGTGCAGAACTCAGTCGCAATAAGTCAATTTTTAACCCCTTAGTGACATAACTAAATTTAGTCTTAAGAGCTAGTAAGTCATTTTCCCTTTTGTTTTCTAGCAAATATAACATTTTTATTATTTTATATGACGCCTTGTATTTGTGGGAGGAGTTCTAGTTTCAGGTACATATGATGTATTGAATATTTTTTTGTTTTTGCTGGGGGCTATAGGAAAAAAAAAGCACTTTCAACATTGTTTTTCGGAATGTATTTTGCTGACTTTATTCTACACGTCTTTATGATTAGAACAACACAATTTATAGATGTTTTATTATGTTTTACTACTTTTAGACAATATAAACACTTTTTTTTTTACAAAGACTACTTCCGTGACGCCACATTCCAGGAGCAGAGCATTTTTACTTTTCCATCAACAGAGCTGTATGTGGGCTTGAGGCACATTGTAGTTTGCATTGGTATCATTTGGAGGTATATACTACTTTTTGGTTATTTCTTATTCCTGTTTTGGGGGACCATGATGAAGAGAAAACTTCTATTTTGGCATTTTTTTGTTATTTAACCATGCTGGATAAATAATTAAATACTTTATAGTACCGGTTGATTTGGAAGTGGCGATACCAATTATGTGTTGGTCTTGTACTCTTTTTTTTTTTTTTTGGTCAGTGGTCAGCAATGACTGTGGCATCTGCAGGCTTAAATTGCATAGAAAATTGATTAAATCGACAACTCCCCATCTTTTCACTCCTTTTCTGGGGGACAAAAGACCCTCTTAGGTGACAATCAGAGAGCAATTATGCTCTCTGATTGATGGGGGTAATAACATAGATAAAAATTCTGATACAAAGTTTAGTAAGCTCTTCTGTCCAAAACTGTAGGGGGCTTAAAAGTAGAATAGTAAGTGTAGCCCCATTTGTGTTCCATTGTTAGTGTATTAATATATAACATTGATTATTCCTTTTTAATCAGCTGCTTTATTCACCCCTTCAATTCAAGGTGAGGTTATATTACATCTGAATGGTCAATTATGCTGTCTTAGGTTTCCTGATTAGAGATGAGTGAGCATACTTGATAAGGTAAACTACTCGAGCGAGTAGTGCCTTATTCGAGTACCTGTCCGCTCGTCTCTAAAGATTCGGCTGCCGGGTGACAGGTGAGTTGCGGCGGTGAGCAGGGGGAGCGGGGGGGGGGGGGAGGGGGAGGGCACTACTCGCTCGAGTAGTTTGCCTTATCGAGTATGCTCGTGTAAGCCGCCGACCGGGGTGGGCTTTCCAGAATACAGCGAAGTCCTGAACAAAAGACGCGACTCAAAACCAATCCGTAGCAATGAGATTTTACTTAATTTGGCAGAACCCTTAACCAACCCGAACTCCCCCAGAAAGTTACATACGCTCAGCGGGGAAGCTGAGACTCTTGTGCCATGCAGCGCTGTGCTCTATAATGTGCGCCCTCAATATCCTCCAAGCTTTTGCCTAGCCGCAGGCCGTCTCTAACCAGCCGCTATTACCTTCTATCACCCTGGAAGCAGGAACAATCAGTGTGGATGCTAGGGAGGCACCGGCGGCACAGCACAAGAGCTTACAATCTTATCAACACACCCGTATTCTCCCCTTACACAACACCACTCAACAGATATAACAATATATATATAGCTCACAAGTCAAGGCAAAGTACAGTTGCGTAACGTGTGACTTGTAGATATCCTTAGACAGCTCTACGAGTATAGAGTTCTCTGTGTGTTAGGACTATGTCAGACAGCTCAGTCCCCAGCAGTGCGGCCGGCGGCCATCAGTATGCCTAACTAAACTAGCTAACTACAGGCCTTGTTATTAGTCTCAATTAGTTTGGCGGTGCGTGCACGGTTACACCAGAGGCCTTAGTTCTCTGGCTGACCCGGGTCTGGTGGGTACCTTTAGACTTTGTCCGGAACGCAGGAATAGGATTTCATCCAAGAACCATATGAACTCACTGACGCCGCTACTTCTGAGCCCGGTCTGTAATGACCACCTTCTTCGTTAAGATGGTAGTCTGACAAACTCTGGAACAGTCTCTAATGCAGCTCCCCTCACGGTAGCTCCGGTCCTCGTTGGGGTCCTTTTCCCGGTCGATCGCAGTGTCTCTCTCGCTAGCTGCAGTCCTCACCAGCCCATCTCAGCTCGCTCGCACGCACCTCTTCTCCTTTCACTCTGCTCCTCTCTCTGGTCATGATGCACTTCTTTTTTCTCTGTCCCAGTCCAGAGCACAGTGACCTCTTGTGGTCAAAAACAAAATGACAGTTACAACAGAAACAGGGACATTCACAGCAGGAGGACTGTTTCACCATCTTACACTCGCTCATCTCTATTCCTGATCCTTTTGATTTCTATGAAATTTTAGCCTGAGCTTTAGGGCTGCTTCTTGGCATTATTCTCTGCTACTGATTTACTATTCACTTGGCTTTTGGATTGAATTTCCAATTTGTTCTTTACTGCTTGCTCTTTGATCACTTTCTATTTGAGACTGCCAATATGTTGTGTATTCGATGTGGTATCCTGAAATCATTCCTTTTCTGGCCTACCCACTGCTGGAGCAGTTACAATGTCAAATAACCTTGTTGTCGCCATCTGTTAGACTCCAATGCTGATGAGGAGTCTGAACTTGCCACTGATATATATACACGGTGCTTCATAAAAAAATTGCCCCATCATGAAGATTTTTGTTGCAGCATTATGCAATTGTCAAAATAGGATCAGACAAGTAAATTGATGTAGTTTCGGGCCAATCATGTGATCAAGAGTGTGCTAAAAGGCAAAAAACAGCTTGAGAAGCAAACTTTGGTGTCATCACACCTAAGAATACTTCTTTGTCTCATTTTTTGTGTCTGGATAAAGATTTAGGAGTAAAATGCCTCTAAAATACTAATGAGAGCCATATCATCAAACAGATTTGGTCATAGGCCTATGTACAGCTGGGTGGTCTTTGCATTAAATTGGAGCAGAAACCCAACAGAATGCCACAACCTTGGGTCGAATTTGGAGATGGTGGTGAACAGAATGAAATATTCATCATCGTAGTGGAACTGGAGCTCTGAGAGAAACATCACAATGCACAGATTGCTCTATCCAGAGCCATGCAGTAGCAGGTCCACAACTTATAGCTGGCGATATACTACGGAGTGAACAGACAGATTTAGATGCTCCAATATCGACGATGATAGTTTTGCATACAGATTTAGCAAATATTAACTTGACATTTAACTGGTTAAGATAACTCCGCTATAATGTACTACAATGCTGCAAATCGTGTTACCACAATGTGCCATTCATGTTAACGACTGCTACATCTGAAAAGAGTGGATTGCAGCGAAGCTGGAAGAGACACCCCTATTTGCAGCCACTTCAAATGGGATTTACAGTGGGAAAGCAACAACATATTTAAGAGGGTTGTTTCAGAATTTCAAGTTATGCCCTAACCAAAGTTTAGGGGAGAACTTGCTGATTGGTGGGGGTTTTACTGCTGAGATCCCCACCTATTTCAAGAATAGGGGTCCTGTGTCCCCCATCCCGCTCACTGCTGGGTTACTGCACCCCATGCAGCTTGGAGCAGACTCAATGAAGTGCTGGTTGCATAAACACACCAGCACTCCATTCATTTTTCAGGTGGACTTCTTAGATACTCGAGCGGCCCCCACTCAGGTATTTCCATCAGCCCCATTAAAATGAATGGAGCACCATGCATGTGCGGCTAGCACTCCATTCAGAGTGATGTCACTGTGGGGAGTAGAAGTGAACCCCATATTGATAGGAGGGTGAGACATAAGAGTACTATTTTGAAGCTTGGCGGGGGTCTCAGCGGTGAGACCCCCACGATCAGCAAATTATCATCTATCCTGTGGTCAGGGGATAACGTGAAATTCTGGTGATGATGATGATTATCCATTCAGTCGCATCTGACCCTCAGTTACTCCATGGATGAATGTTCTCCACGCATTCCTGTCTTTCCCTGCTTCTTTCAGTTCGACGTTTGACATGTTCGTCGTGGTGGCCTTGATTGTATCCCTTTTATCGTCCAAAAACAGGGGCGGATCAGCACCCATGTGATTGAGCCCTTAGCGCGCATCACGTGTCCAAAAAAAGGGAGCCGCTGTTTGATGATCTTGCCCTCTAGTGATATTTTCGGTGTGACGTGATCTAACACTACCTTGTTCGTTGTCAGGCGGTCCAAGGTATCCGCAGCATTCTTCTCCAGCACCAGAGTTCAAACGCATCAATTTCCCCTCTGTCTGTTTCCTTGAGCGTCCAACTTTCGCAACAATACATCGTTATGGGAAAGACGATGGAATTGACCAGTCTGGTTTTTGTTGCGATGCTAATATCCTGGCTTTTCCAGATCTTTTCCATTCCTACCAAGTGTAATCCATCTCTTGATCTCGGGTCCAGATTGCCCGTTGCAATCGATTTTGGATCCAAGGAAGATGAAATCTTCGATCATCTCGACTTCTTCGTTGTTAATGTTTATGTTCACTGTCCCGTTGCCTACCACGGTCACGACTTTCGTTTTCTTGCCTATGTGACACAGTCCCATGCGTTCACTTTCCTCTTGCACTCATTGGATAAGGTATTCCAGGTCCCTTTAACTTTCCACAAGCAGGGTGGTGTCATCTGCATATCAAAGGTTGTTGACATTTCTGCCACCGATTTTGACTACAATTTCTCATTCGTCCAAATTGCATCGCCTCATAATCGTTTCTGCGTTCAGATTCAAAAGGACTGGTGATAGAATGCAGCCTTGCCGGACGCCTTTATCGATTCCGAACCAATCCGTGTTTCCATAAGCTGTCCTGACCGTTGCTTCTTGGTTGTTTTAAAGTGACCTTATAAGCTGTTCAATATGTTCTGGGACGCCCATTTGCTTCAGACACTTCCAAAGCTTGTCATGGTTGACACAATCAAATGCCTTGCTGTAGTCGATGAAACACATGTACACATCTTTTTGATACTCTCTGGTACAACCACTTTAATTTCAGAAATGGTGAGGCTACCACAAGCTAGTAGATGAGCAGAAGTTGCCCGAAAAGTTAGTGTCCCTTTAAGGGGTCTTATTTATGCGAACTTCTGCTTCTTTAGTTTAATCTGTGATCTGCTGAATTTTCCATTTAGATGAATGTGCCCCGTAGCACTGAACCATTCAGATAATAATTTCATGCATTCTTCAAACAACGTCATTTTCTGATCTCCACTAATTAATGTTAACACGGGTAATTTACAAAAGAATTGTTTATAGGCAAGAACCTAAAGCAGCTTCTATTGTGGTCAGATATATGAAACGGCAAAATTCTGGCCTCATTAGAGGGGATTAAAGTGAATGTCACTTGTTAATGTGCAAATAATATATCATATATGTTTCTGTTGTCGCAACACCATGGAGATTACTCATAGACGCACATCAACCTATTCGCCATTTGGGTGTCATATTTGGAGGGCTGTGGAAAAGCCAAACTTCTGCTGCCAATTCGATGATACATTATACAAAGTTTGCAATGGCTTTTTAGGGCAATACTCAGGATACTCGTTTGCAGGTGAAATAGGTAAAGAAAAGGCAAAAAGAGACTCAGAAATAACCAAAAAATTGGAAGAGGTTTTTAATAAAGTTTTCCTTTTTCTCATTTCCAACTCTGTCCGCTCCTTCTTTCCTTCACATCCCAACACCCTACTGAATATGGTGTAGTTAATATTTATCATCTACCCTATTAGCTTTGCATATATACAGGGTTACTGAGAAATTGACACTTTCAAGGTTTTATAAAAAACAAACTATTACTAATACAGCCAAAACAAACAAGATAAGGATAACTTTATTAGCAATGAAAACGGAACTCCCATGCCCTTGCTTCTCTCCCCCACAGTGACTGCACTCTGAGGGCTCAGTCAGACGGGCGTTTTTTCACGCGATTTGCGCATGCGTCCGGCGATTTTATAAAACCATTGCTTTGCAATGGTATCGGACACATGAGCGCTTTTTATGCGCTCGTCCGATAAATTATAGAACAGAAATCGCAGATCGCACCTATCTGCGATCTGCGATTCCTGTTCTCTTCTCTATATGCGCTCAATGGGGCCGGCGGCAGCAGCGCCAACCCCATTGAGAACATATAGTAGACAAATCATTCTCCTCTGCCACAGCTGTAACAGCTGTGGCAGAGAAGAATGATGTTTGCCCATTGAATTCAATGGAGCCGGCAATACAGCCGGCTCCATTGAAAGCAATGGGCTGCCGGTGATCGCACGATGAATTTTTGGGAAGGGCTTAAAAATATAAGCCCTTCCCTGAAAATCATCCTAAAATGTGTAAAAATAAAAAAAATATATATACTCACCTAGTCCCGGCAGACAGAGTTCAGCCGTGGCCGGCCGGCAGTTCTCCTGAACTGCTCTGAGTAGTATTCAGCAGCCGGGGATTTAAAATCCCCGCCTGCTGAATGACCAGCCTCTGATTGGTCACAGCCTCACCAATCAGAGGCAGCTCTCACTCACACCCATTCATGAATTCATGAATGGGTGAGTGAGTGCTGCCTCTGATTGGTCCCTGCGCTGAGCCAATCAGAGGCAGCACTCACTCACCCATTCATGAATTCATGAATGGGTGTGAGTGAGAGCTGCCTCTGATTGGTGAGGCTGTGACCAATCAGAGGCAGCTCATTCAGCAGGCGGGGATTTTAAATCCCCTGCTGCTGAATACTGCTCCGAGCAGTTCAGGAGAACTGCCGGCCGGCCGCGCTGAACTCCGTCTGCCGGGACCAGGTGAGTATATATATATATATATTTTTTTTACACATTTCTGGATGAATTTCCGGCAAGGGCTTATATTTTTAAGCCCTTCCCGAAAATTCATCGTGAGATTGCCCGCAGCCTATTGCTTTCAATGGAGCCTGCTGTATTGCCGGTTCCATTGAATTCAATGCGCTGGACAGCTCCGGCCCGTTTCTATTGAAACGCGGCTAGGAGCAGATTTTTCGGCCCCAGTCACGCGATTTGCGGATGCGCATCTGCCATGCGATCCGCAAATCGCGGCAAAAAACGTCCGTGTGACTAAGGCCTCAATGGAGCACTGACTGCACATGCGCTGTCAGTGCTCCATTCAGTTCAGCGGGGCTAAGAGTATCTTGGCAGGCCCACTGAAAATAATTGGAGTGCTGATGTGCTTGCATTGCCTGCGCTTCATTCAGTCTGCTCCTGACTGTGGAGGATACAATTGAATTTAGGAGAGCCTACAAACAAAGTATGTGTCTTTCTAAATGCATGAGAAGGAAAACTCAATGTGAAAAAAAAATAAGTGCATCTCTTTTTCTACAAGCACTTAAGAAAATACAGTATGTGTATTGATTTTTCATGCACAAAGGTTTCCATAGCCTTAAAGTTTGTATGACTAAGTTACACATTTTTATGTGTCAGCCTTTTCATAAACACGATCCACTTGTTTATCTGCTCAGAACTTTTCCTTTTGCATAAACAACCAGTATTCTGAAATTTCTTGATCCATGGGCACTCACATGATACCGACGTCATGAAAAGCTCTAATTGCAACAACTTCCATCCAAACTTTATGCTACTATGCATATTGCATGTCTATCCGCTATAACATTTTTTTGTTCTATATAACATTGAAGTGTCTATTCCTTTTCTAGTAACCCTGTATAATAGGGCTACTTGCACTAAAAGACTTTGGTCACCATGATGAATTTTCCCAAAAGAGCTGGCAAATATCCCAGGTGCAGCACATACTCATCTCTCTATGTTTCTGCTTTTCCATATGCACCCAGACAACACCTCAGACAATGCCCTGGCACCAACTAGTGTCAGTTGGTTGTATGCGTTAGCACTTGGGAGTCGAGGGAAGCACAAGAATGTGAAGAAGTATCTGAGCAACTAGACATGTCTGTAAACAGCAAATTTGGGTCAATATCTATATTTGTAAATAGGGGGGTTCTGACCTAGGGTCTGTATTAAGGGCTCGTCTTGGGTCTGTATAAAGCGAGGGGGTATTCTGCCCTGGGTAGTGTTGCCACCTTTGTCAACAAAAAGTACTGACCAAGGTAAGATGTGCAGGCAGTTCAGGTCTACACCTATTATAGTAGGCTATACCTACTAGAACCCTTGTATGTAGAACTCAGGGGTCCTGTAGCAAAACTCAGAATTGCCTTCCCCGTCCTCCCAAAAAAGGTTTACATATAAATGTTCTGGAAAACAACCTCTATAATGGTGGCTTAGATACAGCAGACTCAGATATAGTACAGATTAACCTCTGCTAGGACATACCATAGTGGAAGAACATATGACTGCTATAGAGCCCTTGAAAAGACGGATTATAAAGGAGGTAGTGTTACGTGTGCTGCTGGGATCTGTAGTTCTAAGCTTCCTAGCAGCACAGCCCTCACAGGGTTAATTGATTGAGCTGGCTGGGTGTGGTACTTCCTGCTAGCCAATCTCCTGGGTCTGTGCTCACATATAAACCCAGCTCCTGGTCAGTGTCTTGCTGGGTCCCAGGGTGAGCAGTCATGTTACTTCTGTAACTTGTTATCGGGTATGTGTAATTTGTTCCCACTCTGAACTGTGTTTGCAAGTAGGTCTGGTTGTGTCTCTCTGCTTCCCCTAGACAGTTTGGACACCTGTAGTCCTGGTCTGCAGCACATGCAGCTCCCCTTTCCTTCCTTTTTACAGGTGCGGCCTCCAAACGTCTTATGTCTTACTCTGTGTCAGATGGTGGATTCCTGACACAGTTCCCTATGTCAGCTTGTGTGGCTGACTGTCTATCTCTCCTGTATGAGGACACATGGACTTGCTGTGAGTTTCATCTGTGTGCATGTGAGTTCTGGGTGGAGTCTGTGTGGTTTCCACTATATGTTGTAGTCGGCTGCTGTGCTGTTCCTGTTGCAGCTGGCTGTGTGATCTGTGCTCTGTCCTGTTCCTGTTGCAGCGTGCTGTGTAAACTGTGTCCAGTTCTGCTGGACTCCTAGTTAGTGTAGGGACTAGTGGTATAACCAGGAGCCATGAAGTTGGCCCGCTAGCTTCCATGTTTTGTACAAAATGTCAACTGGTACCTGGTATTTATATTCAGCTTATCATCTGTTATTAGTGTTTGCATTGTGGCTGTTGTATGCTGTGTATTCTGGCTCTGTGTGTCCTGTTGTTCAGTCACTGCCATGTGGCATGCAAAATGCGTCCTGTTCTGGTGCATGGCTCCTAGGAGCAGCTAGGGCCCAGATCCAAAGACTGTTGGGCCGCCCTTATGGGGGTGATGTCCCCGCTTAGGTAGGGCCATGCCATCCTCCCATGTAGAGCAGGGTCAGTTGCCTGAAGCCCGTGTGACCCTGGTGCAACCTGTGTGTGTGCATCCTCCCAGCCCATTTTTGGGTACGATCGTGTGGGACCCGTGCTTAGTTTGCCCACACGATCGTAACAGGTAGAGAATTTGCCCAAAGGTCATGTAAAGGAGAAAACAAACTCCCGGACCTTTTTTCGGGGGTCACAAAACCTGGCACCATAATGGGGGGTCCAGTTTGACCCTTTCTATGAGATCCCATCTCTTCTATGTGCATCACCAATTTTCTTGTACTTTGGTGGGCCACTGCAACCCTCACCCAGTAGAGAAGTGAACATTATACTCAGGTTGTATTGATATGCGCACATATTTTATATTCTCCTGTAAATGGATGAATTTACGATAGTTCTTCCCTATTGAAAACTCTTCCTTCCTTCCAAAATGCTGAGAGCATCGTATGAATGTTGTGCTACCTTGCAAACTTTCAGAAATCCGAGTCCTGAGGGAGTTTCTATTTGCAAACCAAATCAATACGGCTACAATTCAAGCTGTCCTTATTAATTAAGCTGTACGGTTCATTGAAAGTCAAATAGCCACAAGGTGTAATGTAAAAGTTACTTGTACTTTGGAGATTTGGTGGGAAATATATTCATAAATCAAATCTGCTATCAAGGGGAGAATGTTTCTTTTTAGGTCATTGTGTACTACAGATTTACATTATTGCTTTTTGCTTGTCCAGACATTTCTATGCCGACGATATTATTTTCTGTTAGTTGTGGGTATTAATATTAGTAGCCACAAGCTGATTTGCCGATATTCCGTATTACACAGAACTAATAGTAGGCCGTTCATATTCCCATCGCAATGTGTTATCCTGTGATAGGTTAATACTAAACATTTCAAAAGCCTCACTTAGTTTTGTTGAGCAGCTGATTGTTGACTGTAGTGACTTGGGACTGCTGCCTTTATGCTATTACAAAGGTTGCGCCAAGACACACAATACCACTCTGAGTGTTGATCGCTTTGGGGTACCGCTCTCGACACCCCCAACAATCAGCTAATTTTGCTGGGGTAAACTATGGCTGACCGAGCATTTCCCTGCAGTAGCCACTGCAGGAGAGATGTAGTATTGCAGGAAGACCATTCATGTGAATTCCTGCCCTGTAGTATAAAAGGTCCACCGGAATGGAAGCTGCTCTTACTGAGTCGGTTTTAGTTTTGGGTCATATAGGGGAGTCCCAAGCAGGGACTCCGCTCTCCAATATGGGCATATGAACAGGGGATGCAATCTTCTCACAGCCCGTTTAAAGGAGTAACTTACACAATGGGTGAAGACTTTGGAGGACAAATTTGCTCCTAGGGTAATAGGAGTCATACTGGTTGTTTCCCAAGATCATACATAACTAAGAAACTTAGAACTGGCTTAATAAGGCTAAGGCTCCATGACAATATATAGTCACAGGGTAAAATTATGGAACTACCATGACTGCAATGCAATGTCAAGGTTTCTCTATGGATAAAAAGTTGCCCAAAATGGCAATGATGGGAGGAAAGCTGAAAATACTGTAAGTATAAAGTAGAGGAATGTCTAGGAAGGGGCATTTAGTAGTTGAATTTGTGAAGAACTGACTTTCTTTTGTAGGAAATAAGGATTTAGTAGCCGCTTTGCAAATTCTTAAAATCTACCCCTTCTTCAGAATTACTTTTTTTTAAACTCCCCTTAGAATATGTTTAAATATTTAAAGCAACCCTCTGGTCCTTGGACATCGGGGACATACTTGCTGTTGCAGAAGTCCTTCCAATCAGCTGATTCAGGAATCCGTTTTCAACCATCCAAAATGACCGATGCAGTTTTCTAGCTAACTAATGCACAATGTGGGCTGTTCTCTGATTGACCAGCACTGATCAGGTGAGCCATACTGGCCAATCGGAAAACATGTATAGTGCATTGGTAGTTTAGCACTACCAATGCACTGTGGGGATTAGGCAGCCTGAAGAATGCAGCAGCCATCTTGGACAGCTGAAAAGGGACCCAGAACCAACAAATCAGAGAAGCATCAGCGCAGAAGACGAACCACAGGTAATTTATCTGCCCCCTTTGGTCGCAGGACAAATTTTTGTCCTGAAACTGGAGGCTCACTTTAACCCCTTCTGTAATTATTTTGGCTATTTATGTATCTAAATGTATGTGGGAAGGATGACTTGGGGTAACAAATAAAAAAATACCATCCCAAAACGTGATTGTTAAGGGGATTATGCAGGATTAGAAAAACATGGCTGCTTTCCTTCAAAACAGTGCTACATCTGTCCACAGGTTGTATGTGGTATTGCTGCTCATCGCTATTTAAAGGGGTATTCTGGGATTTTGTCTATTTTTTCCATTCAATAGTGATGATTGATCTGTTACTGGCATAAGCGCAGGAAGCAGAAAGTGCTGACTATAGTGCAGCAACCTGGGTTGGTAGTGCAGGCGCAGCTCCCACTGAGTTCAATGGGAGCTGCACCTGCAATAACAACCCAGGCTGGGTCAGTTGATCAGCGGGGATCCAAGCAGCGGGTCTCTGACGATCATCTATTGTCAATAGAAAAAAGTTAAAAAAAGGTTATGGAATACCCCTTTAAATGAATGCCTCGGCATGGAATAATGTAGTTTACTGTACCTTTCCAAGCAGTTAAAAAATAGATATACCAATGCTTACCAGTCTGGCCTATGCCAAAAGGGTCCGTACGGATACATATGGAATATATGCCAAATATAGGAAAAAGACTAATTAAAACTTCCAACCATTTTGTAGTATTAGCGAGGAAAATCTAACACAGAAGTTAGTCCAAACCATCCGACTTGGCATCATATTGATAACATTACATCAATTCATTAGGCTTCAGGACCTCGGATGTTTTTCAGAACTAATTGCCAAGAGGAAGAAACAGGCTTTGTTATTCTTAGACCTCTTGTCTGATGCTTTATGAGCAATGAGAATGGACAAACTGCATGGAAACAGACTCTTTCAGGCAGTAAACACAGTGTGATGTACCCATAAAGTGACAGATGCATTTGCATGAAAATCTGTAGAACATTTGGAAGTCAGTTATGAATGTAACCAACACCAGATTCACTGATACACTAAATCTAGGAAACAAAGACATGCTGCTAGCTTATACCATGTGCCCTAATTATTATATATGCAAATCTTGCATTACGCTTATGCTAGATCATTGCAAGGGGAGGCCAAATAGACAATCCTGAAGAACGAGATGTTATAGTAAAGACCCCCACCAATCCCTGAAAGGAGATAGCAGAAGAGTTTTGCAGTAGTGATGAGCGAGCATACTCACTAAGAGCAATTGCTCGAGCGAGCATTGCCCTTAGAGAGTACCTGCCCGCTCGAAAGACAAGGTTCGGGTGCTGGCAGCGCGCAGGGAGCTGCGGGGGAGAGCGGAGAGGAACGGTGGGGAGATCTCTCTCTCCCTTTCTCCCCCCCACTCCCTCCTGCTGACTGCCGCTACTCACCGCTCCCCCGCGCCGGCACCCGAACCTTGTCTCTCGAGCGGGCAGGTACTCGCTAAGGGCAATGCTCGCTCGAGCAATTGCCCTTAGCGAATATGCTCGCTCATCTCTATTCTGCAGGCCTCTTTGCATGTAATCGTTCTTGTTGATCTCTCTTGCAAGATGAGCAGAGAGCGGGCTCAGCAAAGTCTATGTGCCCATGTACTGCTCTACTTGCATCTCTGTGAAGAGTCGAGCAATGCCAATCATAACAGAGGGGTAGAGCGCCCAGCTGTGTTAGTCTGTTCATTCATTTCCTGAATCGTGGGGGGCTCAGCACCTAGACCCTGACCATTCAGAACTTATTACAGTACATGTCACTGAGGTGTAAGATATTTTTTTCAAACATTTACCTTTAAAATCATTGGTGGTCAGCCCAACATTTTGTAAGGGCTTCAAATACAGTCCCTGACTCCATCATAGGGCTGCACATCCCATTCAGACCAGGGGTAGAAACAGACATGCTGTATGTAGATGTACCTGCTTTTCCTGCTCTCTTCTGGTTTCAAGGGATGACATTTCAACCGACTGCTGAAGCTTGTGATTGGCTGTTGCAGTCGAGTGTCTATACAACTTGTCATCACTGAACGCCCGAATGCAGAGACAAGCTAAGGATTTTGTATATAGGGGGTGGTGGGAAGCAGAATTTATTTGCATTGTTTTGCAGGTATGCAGGTAATCTGCAGGAAAATCTACAACAATTGGGATTTGTTGTGAATTTTTACTTCTTTATTTCCCATTGAATTCAAAGCAGAAAATCTATAACAAGTCCACGTCCAACCCCCAGCATAGGTTGACCTTCTGTGGTGGATTTTTTTCTACAGTGTCTGGATGAAATTTGCTTTAAGGGGTTGTCCCGCGAAAGCAAGTGGGGGTATACACTTCTGTATGGCCATATTAATGCACTTTGTAATGTACATTGTGCATTAATTATGAGCCATACAGAAGTTATTCACTTACCTGTTCCGTTGCTGGCGTCCTCGTCTCCATGGTCCCGTCTAATTTTCAGCGTCTAATCGCCGGATTAGACGCGCTTGCGCAGTCCGGTCTTCTTCTTTTCTGAATGCGGCCGCTCGTGCCGGAGAGCGGCTCCTCGTAGCTCCGCCCCGTCACGTGCCGATTCCAGCCAATCAGGAGGCTGGAATCGGCAATGGACCGCACAGAAGACCTGCGGTCCACCGAGGGTGAAGATCCCGGCGGCCATCTTCACCAGTTAAGTAAGAAGTCACCGGAGCACGGGGATTCAGGTAAGCACTATCCGGTTTTCTTTTTTAACCCCTGCATGGGGTTTGTCTCGCGCCGAACGGGGGGGCTATTAAAAAAAAAAAAAAACTGTTTCGGCGCGGGACAACCCCTTTAAATCTCAGTAACTTTTCTGCTACAGTAAATGCTGCACATTTTCTGTGTACATATGCCACACTGAATATCTGGAACATTTAGGCCCCATGTGAACAAAAGTACCCTCAAAAGACAAAAAAAAGAAAGATAAGACATTTGCTAATCAAAATGTACCAGAATTCTGGCGCACATGCCATACTCCACAATTAAGTGGTTTAGACACTTTTTGTACCTCATTTGACAAGGCACATGGCTTATTGAAAAGGGGTGTGGCTTAAATTTGCCACATTTTGTCAAACGTTTGTTGAAAAACAATACTCTAAAGTAAGGCAACCAAGAAGGGTCAAAAAATTTCACTTACATGTACTCTTACATGGGATGACTGTTGGGCACTTTAGCGCCCGACAGCTGTCCCAATGATTGTGGCTCCTGTCCTCTTATGCAAGAGAGATAATTGCTCACCTCACTGAATGGAGGAGAAGCGGCCAGAGTTCTCTTCTGGCCTCAATTCAGTGTAAACAAGCCGTCATTCGTACATGAACAACTACTTGTTTACACAGGCTGATGGTCGCTTTGTTTTTAGGTGAGCTGAAAACTAAATGACTCTGACAAGTGAGCAGGGACCAGCGCAGACCGGAGCCGGCGGTGGGTGAGCGACATTTCTGTGCGGGGCTCTGTGCGCACAGAAATAGAGCATGCCGTAATTTGTTCGCCGTGCGAGATTTCGCGCTGCCAAATCGCGGCTGTCTGTATAGGATTGCGTTTGTTAACGCAATCCTATGCAGACTTCCAGCGGCGGAAATTCTGCGGGAAATCTCGCCGCGGAATTTCCGCTCGGCCTAACAGAGATGCAGTGGTAGATGCCAGGGTATATACGCCAAAATGCCACTCAGGATGGGCCACAACATTAAGATACAGGGCTATGGTCTCAAATTTAATGTAGGAACCCCAGCCATGCAAAACTTCTGCCAAGTATTGTAAAAATACGGGCTATGGAATTAATTAAATAAAGGTTCTGTGAAAAAACTGTCAAAATCAAGATTGGAGCAATTATCCACTAGTGCCCTTATAATTTTATGGAGAATGGTTGACCTGTTACATAGTTCCTTTGACTTAACCACTTCCATGCATTGATGAAACTAAACATTGCGATTATTTAATTCAATGTACATGTTAAAGGGGTTTCAAGTTATCCCCTATCCACAGGGGGTGTCACTACTGAGACCTCCGCCGATCTCAAGAACAGAGGTCTCATGTCCCCCGTTCTGCTCACTGCAGCATCACTGCAACCCTCCCACAGTGAGGAGAAAATTAAATTGAGTGCTGGTCGGACAAACGCACCAGCACGCCATTCACTTTTCTTTCAAAATGTATTTATTCGTTTTCAAATTCAATTACAATTGACAACAATGCTCTGGCTTCATCCACCGTTTTGTAATGACAAAAATACCAAAACCGTTTTAACGATATATGGCCCATATAGGACGTATTGTGTATTCTTCTCAAGTCTACTAGGGCTAAAGTCCTTCTTAATTCTGGTAACATTGAGACTTACAACTAAATCCATGAGGTTTGGGTTACATATAGAGATGAGCGAACGTACTCGTCCGAGCTTGATACTCGTTCGAGTATTAGCGTGTTCGAGATGCTCGTTACTCGTGACGAGTACCACGCGATGTTCGAGTTACTTTCACTTTCATCTCTGAGACGTTAGCGCGCTTTTCTGGCCAATTGAAAGACAGGGAAGGCATTACAACTTCCCCCTGCGATGTTCAAGCCCTATACCACCCCCCTGCAGTGAGTGGCTGGCGAGATCAGGTGTCACCCGAGTATATAAATCGGCCCCTCCAGCGGCTCGCCACAGATGCATTGTGACATAGCTGACGGACAGTGCTATCGTGTTGGAGCTGCTCTAGGGAAAGTGTTAGGAGTTAGTGTAGGCTTCAAGAACCCCAACGGTCCTTCTTAGGGCCACATCTAACCGTTTGCAGTAGTGTGGAGGCTGCTTTTTGCAGTGTTGCACTTTTTTTTTTTTTTGGTATATCGGCCATGCAGAGCATTGCGCCCTGCAGTAATACTCCAGGGACAGAATTGTGTAGGCAGGGCCAGAAGACATATATTATTGATTGAATATACGCAGTGGGCCTTTTCTAAAAAATATTGGGCAAAAAATCTATTTGGCCTGCCTGTCACTGTGCTCAGTGTTCTGGGTCCGTGTGTGCTGGGTGTAGTAGTTCTACAAATAAATACGCAGCCAGCTAAGTGTTCCAGCAGGCTTGCGCCAAATTATTTCCTGGCTGTGAAATCACTGGTCTGTTGCAGTTAATAACAGTGCAACACTCTGCAGTTCTGTGACACACACATCAGGGACAGAATTGTGTAGGCAGGGCCAGAAGACATATATTATTGATTGAATATACGCAGTGGTCCTTTTCAAAAAAATATTGGGCAAAAAATCTATTTAGCCTGCCTGTCACTGTGCTCAGTGTTCTGGGTCCGTGTCTGCTGGGGGTAGTAGTTCAACAAAATCATACGCAGCCAGCTAAGTGTTACAGCAGGCTTGCGCCAAATTATTTCCTGGCGTTCCGTAAGCGAAGTCAGCCTCCAACCACAGGCCAATAAGCGGCACATTTAATTACAGCGTTCTGTTTCTGCATTACTGGTAATACAGCATGCTGAGGGGTAGGGGTAGGCCTAGAGGACGTGGGCGCGGCCGAGGACGCGGAGGCCCTAGTCCGGGTGTGGGCACAGGCCGAGCTCCTGATCCAGGTGTATCGCAGCCGACTGCTGCGGGATTAGGAGAGAGGCACGTTTCTGGCGTACCCCACATTCATAGCACATTTAATGGGTCCACGCGGTAGACCTTTATTAGAAAATGAGCAGTGTGAGCAGGTCCTGTCGTGGATGGCAGAAAGTGCTTCCAGCAACCTATCGTCCACCCACAGTTCTGCGCCGTCCACTGCTGCAACTCAGAGTCCACTGCTGCTCCTCCTTCCTCCCAGCCTCCTCACTCCATGAAAATGAGACATTCTGAGGAGCGGGCAGACTCCCAGGAACTGTTCTCGGGCCCCTGCTCAGATTGGGCAGCAGTGGTTCCTCTCCCACCAGAGGAGTTTATCGTGACTGATGCCCAATAGAGATGAGCGAACACCAAAATGTTCGGGTGTTCGTTATTCAGAACGAACTTCCCGTGATGCTCGAAGGTTCGTTTCGAACAACGAACCCCATTGAAGTCAATGGGCGACCAGAACATTTTTGTATTTCGCCGATGCTCGCTAAGGTTTTCATGTGTGAAAATCTGGGCAATTCAACAAAGTGATGGGAATCACACAGAAACGGATAGGGCAGGCGAGGGGCTACATGTTGGGCTGCATCTCAAGTTCACAGGTCCCACTATTAAGCCACAATACCGGCAAGAGTGGGCCCCCCCCCCTCCCAACAACTTTTACTTCTGAAAAGCCCTCATTAGCATGGCATACCTTTGCTAAGCACCACACTACCTCCAACAAAGCACAATCACTGCCTGCATGACACTCCACTGACACTTCTCCTGGGTTACATGCTGCCCAACCGCCCCCCCTCCCCCCCCACAGCGCACACCAAAGTGTCCCTGGGCAGCCTTCAGCTGCCCTCATGCCACACCACGCTCATGTCTATTTAGAATTGCGTCTGCCATGACGAGGGACCGCAGGCACACACTGCAGAGGTTGGCACGGCTAGGCAGCGACCCTCTTTAAAAGTGGCGGAGCGATAGCCCACAATGCTGTAGAGAAGCAATGAGAAATCCAATCCTGTGCCACCGCCATCAGGAGCTGCACACGTGGGCATAGCAATGGAGAACCTATGTGCCACACACTATTCATTCTGTCAAGGTGTCTGCATGCCCCAGTCAGACCGGGCTTTTTAATTCATAGACACAGACAGGTACAACTCCCTATTGTGAAGTCCCTGTCGACCCACAGCATGGGTGGCTCCCTGGAACCCACCGGCGGTACACAGAAATATCCCATTGCATTGCCCAACACAGCTGAGGTAGTAATGTTGTGCTTAACCCTTTCCAATCCAATTTGTATATGGTTTTCCTAGGGGGCTTACTCTTTTTCTGCCGTTATACAACGGCGTTATATGCTGGCTAAAGCCAGTACTGCATGAGCTGACACGTAGGATAGGCTCCGACAGCAGAGAGGCTGGCAATATACAGTAAGAGAACCCCGACGGACGTCTACCAACAACGGAGCTGTACAGCCTTAAACCCTAATGTCTTCACAGGTCACACAGTGGACTGGAAAGGGTTAATGCAGGTGGGTTTCGGCCCACACTGCATGCCCCAGTCAGACTGGGGTTCTTTACAAGTGGACACATGTAGGTTAAACTCCCTGTGGACCCACTGCCTAGGTGGGTGCCAGGAAGCCACCGGCGGTACATAGAAATATCCCATTGCATTGCCCAACACAGCTGAGGTAGTAATGTCGTGCGTAATACAGGTGGGCTTCGGCCCACACTGCATGGCCCAGTCAGACGGGTTCTTTAGAAGTGTACAGATGTATTAAAAACTCAGTGTGCACTTACAGCATGGGTGGCTCCCTGGAACCCACCGGCGGTACATAAAAATATCCCATTGCATTGCCCAACACAGCTGAGGTAACGTCAGCTGTAATGCAGGTGGGCTAAAAATTAATTTGATTACACTGTAGGCGAGGGCCCACAAAAATTGCTGTATCAACAGTACTAATGTACATCCCAAAAATTGGCCATGGCCAGCCAAGAGGGCAGGTGAAACCCATTAATCGCTTTGGTTAATGTGGCTTAAGTGGTAACTAGGCCTGGAGGCAGCCCAGTGTAACGAAAAATTGGTTCAAGTTAAAGTTCCAATGCTTTTAAGCTAATTGAAACTTATAAAAATTGTTCTGAAAAATTATTTGAGTGAGCCTTGTGGCCCTAAGAAAAATTGCCCGTTCAGCGTGATTACGTGATGTTTCAGGAGGAGGAGCAGGAGGAGGAGGAGGAGGAATATTAGACACAGATTGATGAAGCAGAAATGTCCCCGTTTTGGATGGTGAGAGAGAACGTAGCTTCCATCCGTGGGTGCAGCCTACGTATTGCTTACGTATCGCTGCTGTCCGCTGGTGGAGAAGAGAAGTCTGGGGAAATCCAGCCTTTGTTCATCTTGATGAGTGTTAGCCTGTCGGCACTGTCGGTTGACAAGCGGCTACGCTTATCTGTGATGATTCCCCCAGCCGCACTAAACACCCTTTCCGACAAGACGCTAGCCGCAGGACAAGCAAGCACCTCCAGGGCATACAGGGCTAGTTCAGGCCACGTGTCCAGCTTCGACACCCAGTAGTTGTAGGGGGCAGAGGCGTCACCAAGGATGGTCGTGCGATCCGCTACGTACTCCCTCACCATCCTTTTACAGTGCTCCCGCCGACTCAGCCGTGACTGGGGAGCGGTGACACAGTCTTGGTGGGGAGCCATAAAGCTGGCCAGGCCCTTAAAGACTGTTGCACTGCCTGGGATGTACATGCTGCTCGATCTACGCACATCCCCTGCTACCTTGCCCTCAGTACTGCGCCTTCTGCCACTAGCGCTGTCGGCTGGGAATTTTACCATCAGCTTGTCCGCAAGGGTCCTGTGGTATAGCAACACTCTCGAACCCCTTTCCTCTTCGGGAATCAGAGTGGCCAGGTTCTCCTTATACCGTGGATCGAGCAGTGTGTACACCCAGTAATCCGTCGTGGCCAGAATGCGTGCAACGCGAGGGTCACGAGAAAGGCATCCTAACATGAAGTCAGCCATGTGTGCCAGGGTACCAGTACGCAACACATGGCTGTCCTCACTAGGAAGATCACTTTCAGGATCCTCCTCCTCCTCCTCCTCCTCCTCAGGCCATACACGCTGAAAGGATGACAGGCAATCAGCCGGTGTACCGTCAGCAGCGGCCCAAGCTGTCTCTTCCCCCTCCTCCTCATCCTCCTCATGCTCCTCCTCCTCCTCCTGTACGCGCTGAGAAATAGACAGGAGGGTGCCCTGACTATCCAGCGGCATACTGTCTTCCCCCGCCCCCGTTTCCGAGCGCAAAGCAGCTGCCTTTATGGTTTGCAGGGAATTTCTCAAGATGCATAGCAGAGGAATGGTGACGCTAATGATTGTAGCATCGCCGCTCACCACCTGGGTAGACTCCTCAAAATTACCAAGGACATGGCAGATGTCTGCCAACCAGGCCCACTCTTCTGAAAGGAATTGAGGAGGCTGACTCCCACTGCGCCGCCCATGTTGGAGTTGGTATTCGACTATAGCTCTCCGTTGTTCATAGAGCCTGGCCAACATGTGGAGCGTAGAGTTCCACCGTGTGGGCACGTCGCACAGCAGTCGGTGCACTGGCAGCTTAAAGTGATGTTGCAGGGTGCGCAGGGTGGCAGCGTCCGTGTGGGACTTGCGGAAATGTGCACAGAGCCGGCGCGCCTTTACGAGCAGGTCTGACAAGCGTGGGTAGCTTTTCAGAAAGCGCTGAACCACCAAATTAAAGACGTGGGCCAGGCATGGCACGTGCGTGAGGCTGCCGAGCTGCAGAGCCGCCACCAGGTTACGGCCGTTGTCACACACGACCATGCCCGGTTGGAGGCTCAGCGGCGCAAGCCAGCGGTCGGTCTGCTGTGTCAGACCGTGCAGCAGTTCGTGGGCCGTGTGCCTCTTATCGCCTAAGCTGAGTAGTTTCAGCACGGCCTGCTGACGCTTGCCCACCGCTGTGCTGCCACACCGCGCGACACCGACTGCTGGCGACATGCTGCTGCTAACACATCTTGATTGTGAGACAGAGGAGGAGGAGGAGGAGGAGCGTGCTTTAGTGGAGGAAGCATACACCTCCGCAGATACCAGCACCGAGCTGGGGCCCGCAATTCTGGGGGTGGGTAGGACGTGAGCGGTCCCAGGCTCTGACTCTGTCCCAGCCTCCACTAAATTTACCCAATGTGCCGTCAGGGAGATGTAGTGGCCCTGCCCGCCTGTGCTTGTCCACGTGTCCGTAGTTAAGTGGACCGTGGCAGTAACCGCGTTGGTGAGGGCGCGCACAATGTTGCGGGAGACGTGGTCGTGCAGGGCTGGGACGGCACATCGGGAAAAGTAGTGGCGACTGGGAACTGAGTAGCGCGGGGCCGCCGCCTCCATGATACTTTTGAAGGACTCAGTTTCCACAACCCTATACGGCAGCATCTCAAGGCTGATGAATTTTGCTATGCGGACGGTTAACGTTTGAGCGTGCGGGTGCGTGGCGGCGTACTTGCGCTTGCGCTCGAACACTTGCGCAAGCGACGGCTGAACGGTGCGCTGAACTACACTGCTGGATGGGGCCGAGGACAGCGGAGATGAGGGTGTGGGTGCAGGCCATGAGGCGGTAGTGCCTGTGTCCTGAGAGGGGGGTTGCATCTCAGTGGCAGGTTGGGGCACAGGGGGAGAGGCAGGGGTGCAAACCGGAGGCGGTGAACGGCCTTTGTCCCACCTTGCGGGGTGCTTGGCCATCATATGTCTGCGCATGGTGGTGAGGCTGTTGGTGTTGGCTCCCCGGCTGAGCTTTGCGCGACAAAGGTTGCACACCACTGTTCGTCGGTCGTCAGGCGTCTCTGTGAAAAACTGCCAGACCTTAGAGCACCTCGGCCTCCGCAGGGTGGCATGGCGCGAGGGGGCGCTTTGGGAAACACTTGATGGATTATTCGGTCTGGCCCTGCCTCTACCCCTGGCCACTGCACTGCCTCTTGCAACCTGCCCTGCTGATGCCCTTGACTCCCCCTCTGAAGACCTGTCCTCCTGAGTAAGCGTTGCACACCAGGTGGGGTCAGTCACCTCATCGTCCTGCTGCTCTTCCTCCGAATCCTCTGTGCGCTGCTCCCTGGGACTTACTGCCCTTACTACTACCTCACTGCAAGACAACTGTGTCTGATAGTCATCGTCCTCCTCACCCACAGAAAGTTGTTGAGACAGTTGGCGGAAGTCCCCAGCCTCTTCCCCCGGACCCCGGGAACTTTCGAATGGTTGGGCATCAGTGACGATAAACTCCTCTGGTGGGAGAGGAACCGCTGCTGCCCAATCTAAGCAGGGGCCCGAGAACAGTTTCTGGGAGTGCTCCCGCTCCTGAGCAGGTGTTATTGTAGTGGAGTGAGGAGGCTGGGAGGAAGGAGGAGCAGCAGACAGAGGATTCGGATTGGCAGCAGTGGACGGCGCAGAACTGCGGGTAGACGATAGGTTGCTCGAAGCACTTTCTGCCATCCAGGACAGGACCTGCTCACACTGCTCATTTTCTAATAACCGTCTCCCGCGTGGACCCATTAATTGGGCGATGAATGTGGGGACGCCAGAAACGTGCCTCTCTCCTAATCGCGCAGCAGTCGGCTGCGACACACCTGGATCAGGAGCTTGGCCTGTGCCCACACCCTGACTTGGCCCTCCGCGTCCTCGGCCGCGTCCACGTCCTCTAGGCCTACCCCTACCCCTCAGCATGCTGTATTACCAGTGATTTGATTTCACAGGCAGGAAATAAATTGGCGCAAGACTGCAGGCCAAATATAATTTTTGCCCTTTTTGGAAAACGAAAGGCCCCACTGCCTCTAGTGAATGAATTATCTAAGTTTAATAACTGTGCTGTGTCCCTGCTTATGTGTCACAGAACGTGAGGGTAGCAGAGTTATTATAACTCTGGCAGAGCAGGTATTTTTTTTCCCAATTAAGGAAAGCAAATGGCGAAGCCAGCAGTAAAGCGTAGCTGGGTGCGTATGATTTAGCACTGTTCTTCACGCAGCTCACACGTCTCCACCGCCCGTAAGGACGGACAGAGGCTGGACAAATAGATTTGTTTTCACTTGTTTTTCCACCAAAAGGCAGCACTGCGTATATTCTATGAACATGAGAAGTTTAATAACTGTGCTGTGTCCCTGCTTATGTGTCACAGAACGTGAGGGTAGCAGAGTTATTATAACTCTGGCAGAGCAGGTATTTTTTTTCCCAATTAAGGAAAGCAAATGGCGAAGCCAGCAGTAAAGCGTAGCTGGGTGCGTATGATTTAGCACTGTTCTTCACGCAGCTCACACGTCTCCACCGCCCGTAAGGACGGACAGAGGCTGGACAAATAGATTTGTTTTCACTTGTTTTTCCACCACAAGGCAGCACTGCGTATATTCTATGAATAATAACTGTGTTGTGGCCCTGCCTATACAATTCTTTCCCTGCAGTATCAATGGAGGGTGGAATGCTCTGCAGAGGCGATTTTGAGAAGCCCAAAAAAAATGTAGCACAGCTAACAGCAGCCTGGACAGTACTGCACACGGATAAATATGGCCCTAGAAAGGACCGTTGAGGTTCTTGAAGGCTACACTCACTCCTAACACTCTCCCTGCCTATGCAGCACTTCTGTCCCTAATGCCAGGTGCAACGCTCTGCAGAGCCGATTTTGAGAAAAAAAAAAATGCCACTGCTAACAGCAGCCAACACACAGCTATCAGTGGCCCTAATAAGGACCTTTGGGGGGTCTTGAAGCCTACACTAACTACCAATTCTTTCCCTACAGCAGCTCCGGTATAAACAGCACTGTCCCTCATCTAACTCACACCGCATCTGAGGCGAGCCGCGGGAGGGGCCGACTTTTATATTAGGCGAACACCTGATCTCGCCAGCCACTCACAGCAGGGGGGTGGTATAGGGCTTAAACGTTGCAGGGGGAAGTTGTAATGCCTTCCCTGTCTTTCAATTGGCCAGAAAAGCGCGCTAACGTCTCAGGGAAGGAAGTGAAAGTAACCAGAACACCGCATCGTGTTCGTTACGAATAACGAACATCCCGAACACCCTAATATTCGCACGAATATCAAGCTCGGACGAACGCGTTCGCTCATCTCTAATGCCCAACCATTGCAAAGTTCCCGGGGTCCGGGGGATGAGGCTGGGGACTTCCGGCAACTGTCTCAAGACCTTTCAGTGGGTGGGGAGGCCGATGACGATGAGACACAGTCTATCAGTGAGGTAGTAGTAAGGGCAGTAAGTCCGAGGGAGGAGCGCACCGAGGATTCTGAGGAAGAGCAGCAGGACAATGAGGTGACTGACCCCACCTTGTGCAACGCCTACTCAGGACAGGTCTTCAGAGGGGGAGGCAAGGGCAGCAGCAGGGCAGGTTGCAAGAGGCAGTGCGGTGGCCAGGGGTAGAGGCAGGGCCAGACCGAATAATCCACCAACTGTTTCCCAAAGCGCCCCCTCGCGCCATGCCACCCTGCAGAGGCCGAGGTGCTCAAAGGTCTGGCAGTTTTTCACTGAGAGTGCAGACGACCGACGAACAGTGGTGTGCAACCTTTGTCATGCCAAGATCAGCCGGGGAGCCACCACCACCAGCCTCACCACCACCACCATGCGCAGACATATGATGGCCAAGCACCCCACAAGGTGGGACGAAGGCCGTTCACCGCCTCCGGTTTGCACCGCTGCCTCTCCCCCTGTGCCCCAACCTGCCACTGAGATCCAACCCCGCTCTGAGGACACAGGCACTACCGTCTCCTGGACTGCACCCACACCCTCACCTCCGCTGTCCTCGACCCCATCCACCAATGTCTCTCAGCGCACCGTCCAGCCATCGCTAGCGCAAGTGTTTGAGCGCAAGCGCAAGTACGCCGCCACACACCCGCACGCTCAAGCGTTAAACGTGCACGTAGCCAAATTTATCAGCCTGGAGATGCTGCCGTATAGGGTTGTGGAAACGGAGTCCTTCAAAAGTATGATGGCGGCAGCGGCCCCGCGCTACTCAGTTCCCAGTCGCCACTACTTTTCCCGATATGCCGTCCCAGCCCTGCACGACCACGTCTCCCGCAACATTGTACGCGCCCTCACCAACGCGGTTACTGCCAAGGTCCACTTAACAACGGACACGTGGACAAGCACAGGCGGGCAGGGCCACTATATCTCCCTGACAGCACATTGGGTGAATTTAGTGGAGGCTGGGACAGAGTCAGAGCCTGGGACCGCTCACGTCCTACCCACCCCCAGAATTGCGGGCCCCAGCTCGGTGCTGGTATCTGCGGCGGTGTATGCTTCCTCCACTAAACCACCCTCCTCCTCCAACGTAACGTCTGTCTCGCAATCAAGATGTGTCAGCAGCAGCACGTCGCCAGCAGTCGGTGTCGCGCGGCGTGGCAGCACAGCGGTGGGCAAGCATCAGCAGGCCGTGCTGAAACTACTCAGCTTAGGAGATAAGAGGCACACGGCCCACGAACTGCTGCAGGGTCTGACAGAGCAGACCGACCGCTGGCTTGCGCCACTGAGCCTCCAACCGGGCATGGTCGTGTGTGACAACGGCCGTAACCTGGTGGCGGCTCTGCAGCTCGGCAGCCTCACGTACGTGCCATGCCTGGCCCACGTCTTTAATTTGGTGGTTCAGCGCTTTCTGAAAAGCTACCCACGCTTGTCAGACCTGCTCGGAAAGGTGCGCCGGCTCTGCGCACATTTCCGCAAGTCCCACACAGACGCTGCCACCCTGCGCACCCTGCAACATCGGTTTAATCAGCCAGTGCACCGACTGCTGTGCGACGTGCCCACACGGTGGAACTCTACGCTCCACATGTTGGCCAGGCTCTATGGGCAGCGTAGAGCTATAGTGGAATACCAACTCCAACATGGGCGGCGTAGTGGGAGTCAGCCTCCTCAATTCTTTTCAGAAGAGTGGGCCTGGTTGGCAGACATCTGCCAGGTCCTTGGAAAGTTTGAGGAGTCTACCCAAGTGGTGAGCGGCGATGCTGCAATAATTAGCGTCACCATTCCTCTGCTATGCCTCTTGAGAAGTTCCCTGCAAAGCATAAAGGCAGACGCTTTGCGCTCGGAAACAGAGCCGGGGGAAGACAGTATGTCGCTGGATAGTCAAAGCACCCTCCTGTCTATATCTCAGCGCGGTGAGGAGGAGGAGGAGGAGGAGGAAGATGAGGAAGAGGGGGAAGAGACAGCTTGGCCCACTGCTGAGGGTACACATGCTGCTTGCCTGTCATCCTTTCAGCGTGTATGGCCTGAGGAGGAGGAGGAGGAGGAGGATCCTGAAAGTGATCTTCCTAGTGAGGACAGCCATGTGTTGCATACAGGTACCCTGGCACACATGGCTGACTTCATGTTAGGATGCCTTTCTCGTGACCCTCGCGTTACACGCATTCTGGCCACTACGGATTACTGGGTGTACACACTGCTCGACCCATGGTATAAGGAGAACCTTTCCACTCTCATACCCGAAGAGGAAAGGGGTTCGAGAGTGTTGCTATACCACAGGACCCTGGCGGACAAACTGATGGTAAAATTCCCATACGACAGCGCTAGTGGCCGAAGGCGCAGTTCCGAGGGCCAGGTAGCAGGGGAGTCGCGGAGATCAGGCAGCATGTACAGCACAGGCAGGGCAACACTCTTTAAGGCCCTTGACTGGTTTATGGCTTCCCAGCAAGACTGTGTCACCGCTCCCCAGTCACGGCTGAGTCGGCGGGAGCACTGTAAAAGGATGGTGAGGGAGTACGTAGCCGATTGCACGACCGTCCTCCGTGACGCCTCTGCCCCCTACAACTACTGGGTGTCGAAGGTTGACACGTGGCCTGAACTCGCGCTGTATGCCCTGGAGGTGCTTGCTTGTCCTGCGGCTAGTGTCTTGTCAGAGAGGGTGTTTAGTGCGGCTGCGGGGAATCATCACAGATAAGCGTACCCGCCTGTCAACCGACAGTGCCGACAGGCTAACACTCATCAAGATGAACAAAGCCTGGATTTCCCCAGACTTCTCTTCTCCACCAGCGGACAGCAGCGATGCCTAAGCAATACGTAGGCTGCACCCGCGGATGGAAGCATCGTTCTGTATCCCCATCAAAAACGGGGACCTTTTCGCTTCATCAATCTTTGTATAATATTCCTCCTCCTCCTCCTGCTCCTCCTCCTGAAACCTCACATAATCACGCCGAACAGGCATTTTTTCTTAGGCCCACAAGGCTCAGTCATATAATTTTTCTAAACAATTTTTATACGTTTCAATGCTCATTAAAGCGTTGAAACTTTCACCTCAACCAATTTTTATTTTAACTGGGCTGCCTCCTGGCCTAGTTACCAATTAAGCCACATTAACCAAAGCGATTAATGGGTTTCACCTGCCCTCTTGGTTGGGCATGGGCAATTTTTCTGATGTACATTAGTACTGTTGATACACCAATTTTTGTGGGCCCTCGCCTACAGTGTAATCAAATTAATTTTTAGCCCACCTGCATTACAGCTGACGTTACATCAGCTGTGTTGGGCACTGCAATGGGATGTATTTATGTACCGCCGGTGGGTTCCAGGGAGTTGTAAATGCATCTGTGTCCACTTCTAAAGAACCCCAGTCTGACTGGGGCATGCAGTGTGGGCCGAAGCCCACCTGCATTAAACATGACATTATTACCTCAGCTGTGATGGGCAATGCAATGGGATATTTTTATGTACCGCCGGTGGGTTCCAGGGAGGCACCCATGCTGTGGGTCCACAGGGAGTTGTAAATGCATCTGTGTCCACTTCTAAAGAACCCCAGTCTGACTGGGGCATGCAGTGTGGACCGAAGCCCACCTGCATTAAACATGACATTATTACCTCAGCTGTGATGGGCAATGCAATGGGATATTTTTATGTACCACCGGTGGGTTCCTGGCACCCACCCATGCTGTGGGTCCACAGGGAGTTGTAAATGCATCTGTGTCCACTTCTAAAGAACCCCAGTCTGACTGGGGCATGCAGTGTGGCCCGAAGCCCACCTGCATTTCATCTGACGTTAGCTCTGCTGTCCAGGGCACTGCAATGGGATACATTTATGTACAGCGGGTGGGTTCCAGGGAGCCACCCATGCTGTGGGTGCACACGGAATTCCCATTGCGGAGTTGGGGATTCCCAGTTGTACCTGCCTGTAACTATTTATAAAAAACCGCGGTCTGACTGGGGCATGCAGACACCTTGACAGAATGAATAGTGTGTGGCACATAGGTTCCCCATTGCTATGCCCACGTGTGCAGCTCCAGATGGAGGTGGCACAGGATTGGATTTCTCATTGCTTCTGTACAGCATTGTGGGCTATCGCCCCACCCCTTTTAAAGAGGGTCGCTGCCTAGCCGTGCCAACCCTCTGCAGTGTGTGCCTGCGGTTCCTCTGGCAGACGCACTTATAAACAGACATGAGTGTGGCGTGGCATGAGGGCAGCTGAAGGCTAGGCAGGGACAATTTGGTGTGCGCTGTGGACACTGGGTCGTGCAGGAGGGGGGGTTGGCCAGCATGTAACCCAGGAGAAGTGGCAGCTGAGTGTCATGCAGGCAGTGATTGTGCTTTGTTGGAGGTAGTGTGGTGCTTAGCTAAGGTATCCATTGCTAATGAGGGCTTTTCAGAAGTAAAAGTTGTTGGGGGGGGGCACTCTTGCCGCTATTGTGGCTTACTAGTGGGACCTGTGAACTTGAGATGCAGCCCAACATGTAGCCCCTCGCCTGCCCTATCCGTTGCTGTGTCGTTCCCATCACTTTCTTGAATTGCCCAGATTTTTACAAATGAAAACCTTAGCGAGCATCGGCGATATACAAAAATGCTCGGGTCGCCCATTGACTTCAATGGGGTTCATTACTCGAAACGAACCCTCGAGCATCGCGAAAGTTCGTCTCGAGTAACGAGCACCCGAGCATTTTGGTGCTCGCTCATCTCTAGTTACATACATAGTGCTGCATCAGTGAGACCCCTCGGACAAGGGTCCATCTTCGGAGATTCGTTGTGTCATGGGGTGGGGTCTCCCCTGGCTCACCATATTACCCAGAATCTTGCCTGCCTTGAACAAAATATTGTGGATAAAACAGAGTTCCAGTAAGGACCTGTAACATAACATATAGAAACAGAAAAGCAATGTAACTATAAGAGGGGAGAGGGGTGTGTGTGTAGGGGGTGGGGGGAGAGAAAGGGAGGGGGAGGGCGTAGGGAATTGTGGCAGCCATCTTTTCAAATGTGCGAGCACTTTATCAGCATACTATTATCGTTGTCCATATGTCTGCACACGCCATTCACTTTTAATGGGACTGCAGAGATTCCTGAGCAGAACCCGCTCAGCTATTTCTGTCAGCATCTGATTAGCATCTTGGATACGGGATAACATAAAATTCTGGTAAAATCCCTTTAAGTTTCTAAAATCACAACGAGGCAAGAGAGGTGTGGGTAAACAAATATAGAAGTAATAAAGCGTGAGGTGGCCAGGATGACCGGAGACTTTTCTTCCTTGTTTCTCTTTTTTCTTTCTTATTTTTTTTTTCTTTCTCTCTCTCTCTTTTTTTTGTTTTTTTGTTTATTTAGTATGAAGTAATGGTCTGGTTTATAAAGGAATCTTAGGGGCTGATGGTGTCCAGCATGACCCCGACAAGAACCACCATGGTTATCTGGGTACCGAAGTGGCTTGTCGGAGTCAAACTAAACACTAAGGCAAGCAAGTAGAGATGAGCGAGCACCAAAATGCTCGGGTGCTCGTTACTCGAGACGAACTTTTCGCAATGCTCGAGGGTTCATTTCGAATAACGAACCCCATTGAAGTCAATGGGCGACCCGAGCATTTTTGTATATCGCCGATGCTCGCTAAGATTTTCGTTTGTGAAAATCTGGGCAATTCAAGAAAGTGATGGGAACGACACAGCAACGGAGAGGGCAGGCGAGGGGCTACAGGTTGGGCTGCATCTCAAGTTCACAGGTCCCACTATTAAGCCACAATAGCGGCAAGAGTGGGCCCCCCCTCCCAACAACTTTTACTTCTGAAAAGCCCTCATTAGCAATGCATAACTTTGCTAAGCACCACACTACCTCCAACAAAGCACAATCGCTGCCTGCATGACACTCCGCTGCCACTTCTCCTGCTGTAATGCAGGTGGGCTAAAAATTAATTTGATTACATTGTAGGCGAGGGCCCCCAAAAATTGGTGTACCAACAGTACTAATGTACCTCAGAAAAATTGCCCATGCCCAACCAAGAGGGCAGGTGAAACCCATTAATCGCTTTGGTTAATGTGGCTTAATTGGTAACTAGGCCAGGAGGCAGCCCAGTTAAAATAGAAATTGGTTGAGGTGAAAGTTTCAATACTTTAATGAGCATTGAAACGTATAAAAATTGTTTAGAAAAATTATATGACTGAGCCTTGTGGGCCTAAGAAAAATTGCCCATTCGGCGTGATTATGTGAGGTTTCAGGAGGAGGAGCAGGAGGAGGAGGAGGAGTATTATACACAGATTGATGAAGCAAAAAGGTCCCCGTTTTTGATGGGGATAGAGAACGATGCTTCCATCCGCGGGTGCAGCCTACGTATTGCTTAGGTATCGCTGCTGTCCGCTGGTGGAGAAGAGAAGTCTGGGGAAATCCAGGCTTTGTTCATCTTGATGAGTGTTAGCCTGTCGGCACTGTCGGTTGAGAGGCGGGTACGCTTATCTGTGATGATTCCCCCAGCAGCAGTAAACACCCTCTCTGACAAGACGCTAGCCGCAGGACAAGCAAGCACCTCCAGGGCATACAGCACGAGTTCAGGCCACGTGTCCAGCTTCGACACCCAGTAGTTGTAGGGGGCAGAGGCGTCACAGAGGACGGTCGTGCGATCGGCTACGTACTCCCTCACCATCCTTTTACAGTGCTCCCGCCGACTCAGCCGTGACTGGGGAGCGGTGACACAGTCTTGCTGGGGAGCCATAAAGCTGTCAAGGGCCTTAGAGAGTGTTGCCCTGCCTGTGCTGTACATGCTGCCTGATCTCCGCGACTCCCCTGCTACCTGACCCTCGGAACTGCGCCTTCGGCCACTAGCGCTGTCGTATGGGAATTTTACCATCAGTTTGTCCGCCAGGGTCCTGTGGTATAGCAACACTCTCGAACCCCTTTCCTCTTTGGGTATGAGAGTGGAAAGGTTCTCCTTATACCGTGGGTCAAACAGTGTGTACACCCAGTAATCCGTAGTGGCCAGAATGCGTGTAACGTGAGGGTCACGAGAAAGGCATCCTAACATGAAGTCAGCCATGTGTGCCAGGGTACCTGTATGCAACACATGGCTGTCCTCACTAGGAAGATCACTTTCAGGATCCTCCTCCTCCTCCTCAGGCCATACACGCTAAAAGGATGACAGGCAAGCAGCATGTGTACCCTCAGCAGTGGGCCAAGCTGTCTCTTCCCCCTCCTCCTCATCTTCCTCCTCTTCCTCCTCCTCACTGCACTGAGATATAGACAGGAGGGTGCTTTGACTATCCAGCGACATACTGTCTTCCCCCGGCTCTGTTTCCGAGCGCAAAGCGTCTGCCTTTATGCTTTGCAGGGAACTTCTCAAGAGGCATAGCAGAGGAATGGTGACGCTAATGATTGCAGCATCGCCGCTCACCACTTGGGTAGACTCCTCAAACTTTCCAAGGACCTGGCAGATGTCTGCCAACCAGGCCCACTCTTCTGAAAAGAATTGAGGAGGCTGACTCCCACTACGCCGCCCATGTTGGAGTTGGTATTCCACTATAGCTCTACGCTGCTCATAGAGCCTGGCCAACATGTGGAGCGTAGAGTTCCACCGTGTGGGCACGTCGCACAGCAGTCGGTGCACTGGCAGATTAAAACGATGTTGCAGGGTGCGCAGGGTGGCAGCGTCCGTGTGGGACTTGCGGAAATGTGCGCAGAGCCGGCGCACCTTTCCGAGCAGGTCTGACAAGCGTGGGTAGCTTTTCAGAAAGCGCTGAACCACCAAATTAAAGACGTGGGCCAGGCATGGCACGTGCGTGAGGCTGCCGAGCTGCAGAGCCGCCACCAGGTTACGGCCGTTGTCACACACGACCATGCCCGGTTGGAGGCTCAGTGGCGCAAGCCAGCGGTCGGTCTGCTCTGTCAGACCCTGCAGCCATTCGTGGGCCGTGTGCCTCTTATCTCCTAAGCTGAGTAGTTTCAGCACGGCCTGCTGACGCTTGCCCACCGCTGTGCTGCCACGCCGCGCGACACCGACTGCTGGCGACGTGCTGCTGCTGACACATCTTGATTGCGAGACAGAGGTTGCGTTGGAGGTGGAGGAGGAGGGTGGTTTAGTGGAGGAAGCATACACCGCCGCAGATACCAGCACCGAGCTGGGGCCCGCAATTCTGGGGGTGGGTAGGACGTGAGCGGTCCCAGGCTCTGACTCTGTCCCAGCCTCCACTAAATTCACCCAATGTGCCGTCAGGGAGATATAGTGGCCCTGCCCGCCTGTGCTTGTCCACGTGTCCGTTGTTAAGTGGACCTTGGCAGTAACCGCGTTGGTGAGGGTGCGTACAATGTTGCGGGAGGCGTGGTCGTGCAGGGCTGGGACGGCAAATCGGGAAAAGTAGTGGCGACTGGGAACTGAGTAGCGCGGGGCCGCCGCCGCCATCATACTTTTGAAGGACTCCGTTTCCACAACCCTACACGGCAGCATCTCCAGGCTGATAAATTTGGCTACGTGCACGTTTAACGAGCGTGCCCGTGCGTGGCGGCGTACTTGCGCTTGCGCTCAAACACTTGCGCTAGCGACGGCTGGACGGTGCGCTGAGAGACATTGGTGGATGGGGCCGAGGACAGCGGAGGTGAGGGTGTGGGTGCAGTCCAGGAGATGGTAGTGCCTGTGTCCTCAGAGCGGGGTTGGATCTCAGTGGCAGGTTGGGGCACAGGGGCAGAGGCAGCGGTGCAAACCGGAGGTGGTGAACGGCCTTCGTCCCACCTTGTGGGGTGCTTGGCCATCATATGTCTGCGCATGCTGGTGGTGGTGAGGCTGGTGGTGGTGGCTCCCCGGCTGATCTTGGCGCGACAAAGGTTGCACACCACTGTTCGTCGGTCGTCTGCACTCTCAGTGAAAAACTGCCAGACCTTTGAGCACCTTGGCCTCTGCAGGGTGGCATGGCGCGAGGGGGCGCTTTGGGAAACAGTTGGTGGATTATTCGGTCTGGCCCTGCCTCTACCCCTGGCCACCGCACTGCCTCTTGTAACCTGCCCTGCTGCTGCCCTTGCCTCCCCCTCTGAAGACCTGTCCTCAGTAGGCGTAGCAAACCAGGTGGGGTCAGTCACCTCATTGTCCTGCTGCTCTTCCTCTGAATCCTCTGTGCGCTCCTCCCTCGGACTTACTGCCCTTACTACTACCTCACTGATAGACAACTGTGTCTCATCGTCATCGGCCTCCTCACCCACTGATAGGTCTTGTGACAGTTGCCGGAAGTCCCCAGCCTCATCCCCCGGACCCCGGGAATATGCAATGGTTGGGCATCAGTCACGATAAACTCCTCTGGTGGGAGAGGAACCACTGCTGCCCAATCTGAGCAGGGGCCCGAGAACAGTTCCTGGGAGTCTGCCCGCTCCTCAGAATGTCTCATTGTAATGGAGTGAGGAGGCTGGGAGGAAGGAGGAGCAGCAGCCAGAGGATTCTGAGTTGCAGCAGTGGACGGCGCAGAACTGTGGGTGGACGATAGATTGCTGGAAGCACTTTCTGCCATCCACGACAGGACCTGCTCACACTGCTCATTTTCTAATAAAGGTCTACCGCGTGGACCCATTAATTGTGCAATGAATGTGGGGACGCCAGAAACGTGCCTCTCTCCTAATCCCGCAGCAGTCGGCTGCGATACACCTGGATCAGGAGCTCGGCCTGTGCCCACACCCTGACTTGGGCCTCCGCGTCCTCAGCCGCGTCCACGTCCTCTAGGCCTACCCCTACCCCTCAGCATGCTGTATTACCAGTAATGCAGAAACAGAACACTGTAATTAAATGTGCCGCTTATTGGCCTGTGGTTGGAGGCTGACTTTGCTTACGGAACGCCAGGAAATAATTTGGCGCAAGCCTGCTGTAACACTTAGCTGGCTGCGTATGATTTTGTAGAACTACTACACCCAGCACAGACAGACCCAGAACACTGAGCACAGTGACAGGCAGGCCAAATAGATTTTTTGCCCAACATTTTTTAGCAAAGGCCCACTGCCTATATTCAATCAATAATATGTCTTCTGTCGCTGCCTAAGCACTTGTGTCCCTGGAGTATGTCACAGAACTGCAGAGTGTTGCACTGTGAACTGCAACACAGCGGTGATTTCAGAGCCCAGACAGAGCCAGGAAATAATTTGGCGCAAGCCTGCTGTAACACTTAGCTGGCTGCGTATGATTTTGTAGAACTACTACACCCAGCACAGACAGACCCAGAACACTGAGCACAGTGACAGGCAGGCCAAATAGATTTTTTGTCCAAAATTTTTTAGCAAAGGCCCACTGCCTATATTCAATCAATAATACGTCTTCTGTCCCTGCCTAAGCACTTCTGTCCCTGGAGTATTACTGCAGGGCGCAATGCTCTGCACGGCCGATATACCAAAAAAAAAAAGTGCAACACTGCAAAAAGCAGCCTCCACAGTACTGCACACGGTTAGATGTGGCCCTAAGAAGGACCGTTGGGGTTCTTGAAGCCTAAAATACTCCTAACGCTCTCCCTATAGCAGCTCCAACAAGATAGCACTGTCCCTGATCTCTGTCAGAATGCATCTGAGGCGAGCCGCGGGAGGGGCCGATTATTATACTCGGGTGACACCTGATCTTGCCAGCCACTCACAGCAGGGGGGTGGTATAGGGCTTGAACGTCGCAGGGGGAAGTTGTAATGCCTTCCCTGTCTTTCAATTGGCCAGAAAAGCGCGCTAACGTCTCAGAGATGAAAGTGAAAGTAACCCGAACATCGCGTGGTACTCGTTACGAGTAACGAGCATCTTGAACACGCTAATACTCGAATGAGTATCAAGCTCGGACGAGTACGTTCGCTCATCTCTACAAGCAAGTTGATGTATTGACATATATATATATATATATATATATATATGTCAATACATTAACTTGCTTGCCTTAGTGTTTAGTTTGGCTCCGACAAGCCACTTTAAACAAGTATATATATATATATATATATATATATATATATATGATTAACGATAATTATATATAATATTTAGAGTGGAGTTTTGCAGACTAATGATTACTGAGGGGTGGTACTTGGATGTTTATTTAATTCTTGTGATCTCTTGGGTTGTATTTGATATTTAATATATGTTCACTTTGTAAGCCTGTTAAATGCTAAATTCTTTAATAAAAATAATTTAAACATAAAATCGCAACATGTGAAATGCTATTTGTAAAAACAAAAACATAAAAGACAAACAAATCCACCATTTTCTTTGTATAAAGTGAGGGCTTTATTTGGTGTAATGTTTGATTACATGAATATATTCAATTTATCCACAGTTTTGATTTCCAGTGGCCATCAATATATAATCAACAATGTCACAAAGCCATAGATAAAATGCAAAGTATTTTCCGATCAACACATCCCCCTCTCAAGATGTTAAGGTTTCTGTTGGTTTTTGTCAATAAAAATTGGGGGCTTTAATGACTTCATTTATAAAATCTCTGGAGTTATAAATAGGAGACTTGTAAAGTTATTATTTATCATCATTCAGCAAACCAACAATATTCCAGATCCTGCAGAAAACATACATTTCAACGTAACAAAGCAATAAAAAAAATAAAATTAAAGATTCTATTGTTTACCCATAATATTAATATTACTACAATGGAAACTTTCTTACTGCAAAAATAACTTAATTACAATAATTCATATTTTTGCTTTCTCTATATTAGATGCCCTCTTGGCAAATTCCCCTTAGGAAAACTGTAAAACAAAAATTTCATGTTGAAAGAATTTTTTTTTTAAATAGTGCCACCCTTGTTTATGGCCTGTTCGTAGTATTGCAGATCAGTCTAATTCACTTGATCGGGAATGAGTTGCAATACCAAACACAGCCGATGGACAACAGTGGCACTGTTTTGGAAAAAAAACAACCTTTTTTAAATTGCATACAACCGCTTTAACTTTTTACATACATTCATCCCTATATTGAGCTCATGCTACTAGATATGAACATCTACTAAACATCCTCACAGTGACCTATGTGACACTTATACTATGGCATAAATTGACAGCATACATGACAGCCCATAGCCATAGCCGTTTAGATAATTTGGCCAATATGACCAATACACAGCAATTGTATAGATCCTTTGTGCATCAATGGTATAGAATACTGCTCCCCAACCTGTGGATCTCCAGCCTAGGTCTCACAGAGAATTGTGAGAGTTGTAGCTTAGCAACAGTTAGAAAGGCACAGGTTGGGAAAACACCGGTATAGAATCAATAAGGAACACCGAAAAGCTGGTGTATTGACTGAGAAATCCATTGGGCACGCCTGAAAAAAATTGTTTACAATGACTGGTTTTATCTAATTTTGTGTAGATTAAGGAGCGTCCTACCTTGGAAAAATTGCTCAGAAAGTAGTAAAAATACAACACATATTCAATTACTCTTCTCATTAGTCTGGAGAATATCATGTCACTAGATGGAAGAGGAAACAATTCAATGTCGTTAACATTTGTTAGAGGCTAAATAATTTTTTAATCAGAGGGATGTAGCGGACATTTCTTAGATTTCTCCTGAAACAAAAATTAGAAAAAAAAAACTAGACAATTAGTATCACTGTATGGATGAACATTTACTAAAGTTACATTGGATGTAGAATGGACTTCATATTTAGTTTTTTTTTTATACATTACTTTGTAAAATTAAACTAAATTATAATGGGTTAAAATTCAAATGTAAAAAACGACACAAACTGATTTGTCGATTTTCAATCCTTTTAAGTGGATCAATTTCAGGCCTATGACACCAACAGATCGATGATATAACAAGTCATTCGGCACTCGTTTAAATGACCTTCAAGCAGGCTGATACAAACTATATAGTAGACACACTATCGTTCGGCCCACATACACTTTCATTATCGTTGGCAGGACATCCCATGTTTACACAGGAACATATGCTGCTGACGATGCAATCACCCAACAAACAAGTGCTTCCTTGTTTGTTGGCTGATTGCTGTCCTGTTTACATGGGGCAAAGATTAGAAGCAAGCGTTCATATGGACGTTCATTCGGCTATTTATTCCCCTGTCTAAGTGGGCCTTAAAGGGGTTTCCCAGGGAAAACATACCTGACCCAGTCCAGGTTCAGCAGTGCCCAGACCTCCACCTCTGGCCTGGTCCCGACACCGGGTCACGTGGTATGGATTCTTCTTTCATCCCTCTCATTGTGGGTGAAGTCTTTGCAGGAGTCTAACTGACTAGCTTACTTCAATAACTAAGCCAGGCCCTTTCTCTTTCACAGCTGATTCAGAAGCAGATAAGGGGTCTGCTAAAGTTCTTAAAATGAGTTAGTGGAAGAATCCATACCATATGACTTATTGTCAGAACCAAGCCATATGTGGAGGTACCAGCAGCGTTAAACCTCATTTGGAACAGGTAAGATGTTCTCTACCTGGGCAACTAGAGATGAGCGAATGTACTCGGATAAGCACTACTCGTCCGAGTAATGTGCTTTATCCGAGTACCTCTCTGCTCGTCCTGAAAGATTCGGGACGCGCTGCGGAGCGGGGAGCTGCAGGGGAGAGCGGGGAGGAACGGAGGGGAGATCTCTCTCTCCTTCTCTCCCGCCCGCTCTGCCCCGCTCCCCGCTGCGACTCACCTGTCAGCCGCAGCGGCACCCGAATCTTTCAGGACGAGCGGAGAGATACTCGGATAAAGCACATTACTCGGACGAGTAGTGCTTATCCGAGTACGTTCGCTCATCTCTATGGGCAACCCCTTTAAGTGTGCTGTTAGAGGCTAAAGAACCTACATCATTTGTGTATCAAAACAGCTGGGCCTCAATTTTTTATATCTATTGCCTTATCTACTGCCCTGTTCCTTTCTGTTCCTTTCCAATTTTGTAGTCCTGTAGGAACTCATTCTTTATCTGTAAGGTATAGCACCATATCCTAGAAGTAATGAAAAAGTGCAGGAAAACTGCACTGTGTGAACAAGGCATATGCTAAAGCAATGAATAAGCTCTGTTAGTGGTCTCATGTTGCACCATTAACCTTTAAATGCTCCCACCAAGATTTCACTGCAAACATTAAAGTGACCTTCTGGTTTTAGGACAAAATTCTGTCCCAGGACTGGAGAGTGGAAGGGGTTTATTGCCTTACTGATTTTCTCACCCGACCCTCCTTTCTACTGGTTCTGGTTTCCACTTTTGGGACAGCCAAGATAGCTGCCGCCATGTCTAGACTACTTACTCATCTACAGTGCATTGGTAGTGTTAGGACTACCAATACACTATGTATCTGCTCTGTGATTCGCCAGTTCCGTTCATTTGATCAGCACTAGTCAATAACAGAGAAGACCATACTGTACTTCAAAAAGGGTGGTGGTCATCTTCTTGACCAATCAAAAACAGGACCCAGAACTTGCAGAATCGAGGCCCGTCTGAAAATATCAAGTACAGGTAATATACCTCCTGCACCCTCCTGTCCCATGACAGAATTTTGTCCTAAAACCTGGAGGGTTGGGTTGGTTTAATTAAACTTTAATTTTTTTTTGCATTTAAGTTGAAATGTGCTTGAAAGTAGGAAACAGAAAACTGTATTATATCTATAATATAATTATGTCTATAATAGACTTCTGTGTATACGGCTGCAGAATATGTATGCACTACATAAATAGGTAAAATAAAAGAAAATACATGAATGTGTATTTTATCTACACAAGGTATTGTAGAGATCTACCATACAAAAATAAATTAACATTTAAAATTAAAATATAAAATTTAAATTCAAAAAATGTGTCCATTGGTTTGGAACAAAAAAAATTATAAATTAGGCTCAGTGCTGGTTTACAGAAAACGCATATTTGTAGTAGGTTTTGTACCAGATATTTCCCCAAGGGTTATAGTAATGTTAATACTTTTGGACACCAATGTGATCAGCCTCAAATAATCTAAAGTGTTTGAACACATGCTGATTCTGAACATGATATTCATATAACGAAAATAGATTTTTATATATAAACCTCTCAGTAACAAAATATTTAACATATAAATGAAAATGTCATTTAATATATACTTTTTTTGATTTTATGTTGTGTTTTTTTTTTGCTTGTGCTGCACTCATACACAACTTCCTAAATTTCAATTTTTTAAATAAAATATATCCTACGTGCAAAACAGTGTTTTAGAACCTTGATTGCACAAATAGAACAATTGCCTCTTCATAGAGTAGTGCTGGAAGACAGAAGAAGGGTGTTGCATACTGAGACCCCCACCAATCACTAGAATGAAGGAGCTGTGGTACAGTGTGTCCCTTTGGTTCCTTATGGCGTTGCCGAAATCCAGAAGAAGCATTGTCAATCCCTCCCGTCTAATGTTTGGTGGGGATTCCAGCGTCTTGAACCTCACAGATATTATCCATTAATGTGTCTGTGGCATTTTGCAGGATTTTTTTGTACAAGGAAGTTAAATGTGTAGAATTTATGCAAATGGAATGTTATTCTTAGATGAATGGACCAAATATGTAGCTACTGTAGACCAAGAAAGTTAAAACGGAGCCTCCTGAAATGTGCTGTAGAAGTGGAAACCCAAGCAACTCTGGGTATACAAGTTTGCCTTGTGTATACAGCTCCTATGGAAACCTATGTATCTCCATGGTAACAAACAAAACCATTAAGTAGTCTGATCCCATAGTCTTGTATTACTGTGCTCTTTTTGCCCCCTCTATTTGCTAACTTACAGGCAGTAGAATAGAGAGCAGATGGATGGTAAAATCAGACTGCAATCTCGAACGATAAAAAACAGGCATGCATATCTTCTGTAAACACAAAATGGTTGGACATTCTGTAATCAATACTATTTGCAAAGTTGGTTCATCTTTGATTTTAGATACGTTGGAGTAGTTAATATATTGGTTGCAACAGAACTATTTGTGTGCACTAAAAAACTCTCAATTTCAATCGGCACTTCCTGTTTATGCTTACAGAGAAGGAGCTCTGATATGGGGGAATTAAGATGTACTGATACACCAAGTGTACTGATACACCAAGACTTTAGTCTGTAGTGCATGCGTATCTGCAAACTGCAATGCAGGAAATTAATTTCTCAAAAAAGGGAGAAAACTATTTTCTCGAAGTAAGCCTTTTATTGTCTAGCTTAAGGGGATTACTGTTGTAATAAACCAATATATTGGATGTAAAATAAAGAATATGGGCGGGAAATCGCAAACCTTTTGATGCCATTTTCTGACCTTAAAAAGTTGCAAAATTTTGTGCACGTCCTACGTGTGCAACTGTTATGCCTTTTTGTGCACTGTTTGTCACTTTACTACAAGTGGGAGGGGCTTAACAACATCGGCATCTCCCCAATGGGCCTTTGAATTTACTATAATTTATGGAAAAAACTGGCATCAATTACAGCTGAAATCTACCCCAGCTCGTAGCTGGAATAGATTTCAGTCTGCGTAAGAACTGGCCATACATGTTTACTTAGAGGCATGCTAATCTTAAAAAACTTGGCACACTTCACTCTGCATCTGCTTTACTTAGACCAACCGATAAAATGCTGTTCTAAGTAAATCACCGAATAATGAATACACTCAAATATATTTAGTGTTTTTCCTTAAAGGAGTTGTGCCAACTTCAACACTTAAGCAAATGATTGGCAAGGATCCAGTTGCTGGGATCCCATCGATTACAAGAACATGCAGATTAAATGAATGGGGAGGTAGTCGACCATACATGCTTCTACTCCATTCATTTCAATGGGACAGCTGGAGACAACCAAGTGCAAGCACTCAGGAATCTCCAGCAGTCCTATTGACATGAATGGAGAAGTAGAGTGTATGCTTGACTGCCACTCCATTAATTTTGGGGCATTTGGGACCCCTGTTCTTTTGATCAGTGGGTATCCTAGTGGTCAGCCTCCTACCAATCAGACACTCATTTCTTATCTTGTGGATAAGTGTTAAAGTTGGCACAATCCCCTTAAAGTAACTAAAATTTGCAATAAATCAAAAGTCTTGACCAGAAAACATTTCCTTACCTTTGTATTCCCTTTTTGTTCACCAGAATTGTTTAAGCATTAAAGGAATACTCCAGGAATAACTGTTATACCTGAGGGGGCAGCACAGGGCTGAGAGGTTAACGAACACCAGAGAGTGAAGTCACACACCTTTCCTTCATACTTTGGATTGAGCTTAACACAGTATATTCGTTTTTTCTGGAGTAATCCTTTAAGGCTCATGCTCCGGGGCAACAGCAGGCAGGCACAATGATATACAGCAGCAGAAGTACCAGGTACAACCACAACCGTGTGTATGGCACTGTTCCTGGTAAACCCTGAAAGGGATGTAGTGCTCGCTGTTGAACTGCCACTGATCAAGCATTATTGACCTAAGGATAAGTCATCAATGTTCCTGCAGATAATATTGTTTTGATTAATATGACACTTTTTTGAATTAACTTTTTGTCCATTTCCAGTTAACAATTTCCAAAACACTTTTTTTGAGCCCCAATTGAAAAAAAATGGTACCAAATTTTCAAATAAAGGGGTAATGGTTTCTCAATTTTGACTCACAAATGAAATAGAAAAAAAATGATAAAGAAACGAGGGCATTCCGAATAATGTAGACAGGACAACACTTCCTGTAGTTCCTTATAACAATCTTTCAAAAACAAAAAAAAAGATTTTTCACAATTAAAAGAAAAAAAATCCAACTCTATTTACAATACAGTACAGATAACCGAAAACAGGGCATGAGCATATCAGACATATCACAGTGATCGTAAAAACACCCTGATTTATCGAATAACTTAACCTATATCAACACTGTTGGTTTGCTATTGTATTACTTTACATTTGCCATCTGAAATTTCCAAAAAATTTAGAATTTGAATTAATAACTCCAGATTGCAATATTTTAGAAAGAATGTGTTTTCATTTTATTTTCAGTGGGTACAAAAACCACATTTTTTTTTTTTTACACAGAACAAGAATATAAATAATGTCCGGAACAGGGGTGACCCGTAGCTTGATGAGACTCTACACAACTGACTGATAGGACACATATTTCTGGTGGCTCAGACAAATGAGTTACATGTGTGTGTACATGTCTGTGTGACGAAATGAAAATGGAAGAAATTGACCCACAATTTAAAAAAAAAAAAAAAAAAATTGGATTTTTTTTTTTATTACATTGATGGCGTTTCTTTTTTTTTTTTTAATTAATTATTGCAATGAACAGTTCCCTAAGATGATTAAAAAAAAGAGTTGTTTTGTACTCTATTCGATTTACATCAGTTAAAAAGCAAGCATGTCATATTTTTTTCCTTTATTTCAAAGAAAAATTGTAAATAATTTATTTTTTTTTATTTTTCACAGGATTTACATGATTATTATTTCTTTTTTTGTTTTATCACAGTTATTCTTAAAGAGATCTATTTCAACAATTGGAGCTTCATCCTTTATATGCATGGAGTTTTTTATTCCTCTCAATATACTGGTTAGTAATTTCATTGAATTCTATAGCTATTTTCCTTCTTTGTTAGAACAGAAGTATTGTCCATTCTGATCCCACACTTCACAGTTTAATAAGCTAAATGACAAGTCTGTTTTTAATAGTCCCTCCAAGATAAATTTGTTGCTGCTAATATACTCTTTTCCCTCCCCTCCCCCCACCAACAAAACTAAATTATGCATTTTCCTGATATAAAATCTGAGTTTGGGTTTCCGAGCAGAGCTCATGCACACATTGTTGCTGATGATGTTTGGCGCTTTTGGACGTACTTCCCGGTCTCAGCAATATTTCTAGGTCTTCAGTGATTTTCCCATGATGTGGCTCACAGTCTGTGCTGTATTTCACTCACCAACAGTGTATAATTAAGGCACTCAATAAATTATTTGGTTTTTATGGTAGGTCCGATGCAATTACAGCCAATCCTGAACTTTGTCTAATTGCAGTCCCAGTGTGTACGGCCTTCGGGCAGTCGGGAGTCAAGACGCGGCCATTTTCTCCTACGCTCCCCGTAATGGATAATCTGGCTTTGTTTCGTATGGCTTCAGAAAAGGTCAGCTGAGTAATAAAAGAATGAATAATAAGAGAAAATTACTATATCAAATTTATCTTCATAGAATTCCACAGAGAAACATCAATAGATTATGTTTATAGTAGACATCTGCATTTTCATGTCACATTTAGAAGATGTGTTTTTTAACTTCTGAGATTAAAATTTAGAATTTTACTAGTTTTATCAATGGGACAATTTATCATCAGCTATTAGTTTATATGTCTGTATGAAATAACTATGTAATTGCCTAAAATATTAAACGTGTTAGATTATTTTGTAAATAACAAACCAATGCCTTCCATCTCTAGTATGGACTGGGTTCACATATAGCAAATTTCAGTGCTGGACACAAATGTTTCTCTGCATGCAGCATTTCGTTTTGGCTAAAGGAGAAAACAGGCGGCAAAGCTGATGCCACCAGATGCAAAAATGGCCCCATAGGAAACAATGGGATTAGTTTTAAGTCAGTTATTCAGCGTTTTGTAATATGCCAGAAGAAAAAAAAGGCTGGAGGGCTGGACATATGTGAACCAATGGTTTCCAGATTGTATCATTAACCTCCAATAAAAGAGGATTGGACAAAGGCTGTTAATTCTGCTTGATTTATTTTCCCTGTTGTCCGTTTTGGACAATCCCTTTTTGTTAGAAAGATGCTCTAATGATAATTTGAGCGTAAGACGCTCTATCGGAGAGCCCAACGGCATGTGCTAAATTTTCCTGTAGTGCTTCCACAGGGGAAATTAAAAGGATATCACCATCTTGGCTTTTCATGGCCGAGATGGAAAAACCGGGCTTTGTTCCGACCACTGCCTGAAAAAGCTGAGCACTATTTTCATACTGTAGCTCTCAGTGAAGTGAATGGGAAATACAAAAGCTGCATAGCGCAACGCAATATGTTGTTGGCTGTTTCCATAGCTCCCAGTTACTTCAGTGAGAGCTAAGGAAACAGTGCTAGGCTCCTTCCGTGGGCTTTAGTCAGGTGGCTAGTAACCATAACAGTTGGGATTGAAAGCTGAGATGGTAATACCCCATTAAACATTACACAGTTTTCATTAAAATCAATGTTGTCTATGTAATGCCCAGTTTAGCCTGGTTCTCCATTCTTACTAGTTCATGAAAATTGAAAACAGGTAACTCTCTATTAACGTAGAATTTTATATACAGTACTTGAAAAAGGGGTTTCTAAACCAGATAAATCTGATTAAGAATACATTAAAATTTCTCATTAAGTCTAAGAATCAGCAGTCAAAAAAGCTAATTTTTCTATTTTCAATTTTGTCAATGATTTGGAAAAAAGTTGCGATGAAAAAGAAGAAAAAGGTAAAATCATATGAAAAATGACATTAAATGAAACAATTGGTAGGATTTCTAACAGATATATCTACAAATATAACTTATGAACTAAAAAGTGAAGGGCTTTTTTTTTCTATTTTTCAATGCCGTATAAAAAAGGTTATGCTGTTATTAGTTAGACGCTATAACTTTATTATTTTGCTTTACTAGGTTATGTAATCTTTTTAATGTTATGTTTTTCTATTTTATTATTTCCATTTTAAGCCAAGCTACCTTATAATTTGTGTTTAAAATACTTCATATATTTCCATTTAGGAAACAGAAATGTATATTTTTATTCATATAGGATGATTATCTTTTGATAAAGTTCTATTTACCTAGAGACATATGATGCCCTAATCCAATTCACAAACATGTACATTCTAAAGCAACACGTCTACAGTAAAAGGTTTTTGCTTAGGTCTATATGGCTACAGAACAATTGAATACTTTTGCCATAAAACATAACATATAATATAAAAAAAACAGCGATTGTATGAATAACAAAATGATAATTAGGTAAATAAATATATGCAATGTAGATGTTCAAAAACTACAATATACAAGTATAATTCAAACATACTAAGTCATTGGCTACAGATGGCTACATATACTCTGGAACCCGGCTAACTAGTTGAGCTATGTGATCTTTTTGTCCCTTGTTGATGCTAAACACTTTAGATAGCTGCCATACACAAACAACAAATTGTACATTTCTTGCATTCAACTACAAAAAGTAAATGTGGGCCTGGGGAGTAAAAAATACTGAAGGATATTAGCCTGCTCCCAATGAACTCATCTCTTATTAAATGAATGTTCCCATCTTGACTAAACATTGACACAGTAGGAACACGAAACTCTATGAGGTGACCAGGAGGACAGATATATTTGGGCTTGGCTGGACTACAATGTTTTCATAACTACCACAGAATTGAATAGGAGTTAAGTGTTTCACAGTGAGCTATCCTGTTTCTGTAACTCCGGAGTCACTGAAACAGTATAGCTCTTGTTGCTACGCTGATTGTGTAACTTTCATTGACTTCTATATAAGTTAGGCTAACTTCACACGGGTGAGTGCGATACGGGGCCATGAATCATGGCCTGATATCGCGCTCACCAACATGCGATTTCCCTGTGCATGCAAGGTGTTTCTATATCAAAACCACCTCACATCACTTCGGGGAAGTAGCGATCCTCTATCATGAAGTGTCTCCAATTGTTTTCAATGGGGAGACCGTGCATCGCAATCACGCACCTAGGATGTGATGCGATGCTGCCACCGGCCCTATTGAAAACAATGGGTGATGCGATGCAAGGGCGCATCCAAAGATAGGATGTGCCACAATTTTCTCAGGCGTGAAGATGGCCTTAAGGAAATAGCGTAACAAAGCCCACTTGGAAGTTTCCAACTTTTCGATTACCAGATACAGCCAAGCCAAGAATAAGAGATAGGTTTGGGTCCAAGAAGAACCTGTAACTATCAGACTATCATGATATATCTTGACTGCAGATATGCCATAAAAGTCTGAGGTAGGAGTACCCCCTTTAATAACAGTAGGCAAATAGTATGAGCTCTTAGTCTTTATATGGTTTGCCTCAAAATTTATAACTCCTAAACATTTTTCTCGATTTAAAGAGCAAATTTTTAATCCAAAATAATATTCATGAGAGGTTAGACACTTTCTAAAGCCAAAACTCAGAAAAATAATGTAAGACCACTACAGGTTAACATATAATACCTTTCTTGTCATAGTGTGTGTTAAATCTTATTCTCCTACGGGTCTCAAAAGCAATTGTTACTTCAAGTAAAGTATCCACAAGATATAGATACCTGGTTGACCAAGCATTCAAGTAGTAAAATGCTGTCATTGAAGAATTCCACACCATTTGACCATGATGCTCAGGGAGGTTGAGAATATAAGATACTTATCGTGCAGAGGACAGCTATTTTTTCCTATTTTGAATATGGGCATTATATGGATCTATATGAGCTCTAAGTTGTAAAGAGGAGTTATACAGCATCCATAGAAGTTTTTGGGGTCATAGTATATGCTCCCAATTTTATGGCATGTTCTATCAGATGCCAGATACTAGAGATATTTACTTGTAGAATATTTTTCTAATGGAGAATGCACATGTTATATAGTGATGTACAGGGGCACCATATGTTGGCACAAAGTGTGCCTGCTGCTCTGTAGTATAGAGCCATAAGTATTACAAGTGCCATTAAAAGGCTCTGTGCGCATGATTCTGTCGTGGGCTTGACCCAAAACTCATCATCTCTTGCTTTTTAGTACAATCTTCGGAAGTAGTGCTGTGAGAGAGTACTTCACATACTGATTAAATTACGTCCATGTTGAATTTCATGGATAAGCTGAGAAGAGCTTAGCACTGATATAACCACCCATATTGGAAGTATATGGTCTACTCATTCTGCTTTCCATGCTATGTTGAATGTATAAAATGCAATAGAATTTACTTCCTTCTCAAATTAATGATAAAAAATATGATTAAAAAAAAAAGAATACATGGATTGCTCCGATATGGCTATAATGATGTAATCAGAATAGACAGCATCAAACCGTCTGTATCTTCCAAACAATTAGATCTAAATGTTTGGGTCACGCATCACAGCACATACTCATGATCAAGCAGTCATAGTGAAAAAAAGTGGGCTGCTGGGTGCGTAAGTTAACAAAAGCTGAAATGTCTCAATGATTGTAAACTTTTCAAAAACCAACATACTTTTACAGTAATGTATACTGAAGGAGAATAGCCCTGTTTTTGATGATGTGCAACAACCTTGCACTTTCTTCACCTAGAACGTAAAACAAGATAACATAACGCTTAAGGTAAAGAATCACAATGATTTGTTGCAGAATGAAAACGAATGCTAAAATAAAAAAATAAAAATTTATACTGAAGCTCAGGCCACATCACCTTTAGTCAACCTCTTCATAGCTTATCCACAGTGCATGCAGCAATTTTGTTTTTCAGAGGAAGGGGCTTAGAAATTCGTTAGGAGTAAGGGTGCTTCTAGACGGAACGATTATCAGTTAAAAAAATCATTCAAACGAGTGAAAGTGAACTATATAATCATTCGGACTAAATGTAGCCAATGACTGAACAACAAATGATAATCATTCGCTTTTCACTCGTTCATTTTATGCAGGCGTAAAAATCATCGTTGGTTAGTTCACTTATTGTTTGGTTTAAACAGCCCTCCTTCAGTCATTCTCATTCACTTATATAGCGAATGTGAGAGACTGAATGATTCTGAATGATTTCTTGTTGTAATGAGCCAACGATGTATCTGCCTGTCTAAATATGTTGCATAAGTGAATGTACTAATTCTGATGTAATTCACCCAATCAAACGATAAATCAACCCATCTAAAAGTACCCTTAGTGACATGATGCCAAGCCACGGCTGTCCTTCAGGAATGTCACAGCTTTTTATGACAAAAATAAGTTCAGCCCAATAGCCGCCTTAAATTTAGCCATGGTAAAGCAACATCATGGGGGGTGGAAAATGGGAGGGTTCACTTTTAATTTTGAACATTTAACTTTTTAGTATTTTTAATTTAAAAAATCTAAAATTATTTTTATTACAAAATGAGCTGTGATTAAACAATTGCTTTAAGGCAACACTTGATTTAAGTTTTTAAGTATTTTTGAAGCAGAAGACCATGACCAAATTGCAACTTCCATGTTAACAGTCAGGGGTCGCATTTATTTACTGTAGATCAAGAACTTCCATTTCATAAAACCTTTGACATGTCATAGAAACATGTCAGAAGTTTTGATTGGTGGGGGCCTGCATGCTCAATTCCCCACCGATCACTGAAATTAAGGGGTAGATGTAGTCAGCTGAGCACTGCGCCCCTTTCATTAGCTCTACTCCAGTAGACACCATAGGGGTGTACAGGCTCATAGAAGTCTGTACACAGCTAACCTGCCTCTCTGAGATGAGCAGACTCTTTCACAGATGCTTGGCAGAGTACTTCCCCCTTATTTTAATGATGGGTGAGGGTCTTTAGTGCTCGGCCTACTATCAATAAAAAATTCTGAGTTGTCACGATGAAATCAAACGTTTAATAAAATGGTAGTTACTCTTTAAATCGAATGCCTGCAGATCAAATCTTGAATCCTGATTGGCTTAAAATGAGTGTTGAGATGATTTATTCAATTCCAAAGGCTGGTCCACATGAAGCATTTCTCTAGCCACTGATGCCATCACTCTATCAGACTACATCTGCCACTTCCATTGCTTATACAACTCGTTAAGTGTCAAGTTAAACTTCACAACATCTATACCTTAAGTTCTCCACAGTTAAGATACTTCCCTAAAACTTAGGTTTGCATAAATACATTTTAATCACATTTACAAGCATAGACACGTCTAGAAAAAAAATCCAGCCCCATCAATTGATATTTTATAAACTTGTCAAAAATAACCTAATGTTATGTAGTCTCAACTTGACAACCCCATTCAGTATTGAGTACTAACTTCATAAACTGGTGGAGATCTACTGATATTACTGGGAAAAGTCCCAACCAGCCATACATGTAGAATTAAATGGCAGGTATTCAAATGAATGGCCATCTATATAATATATAGATGAGCTAAATCCAGTAGAGTGAAACTCTTTGCAGCAGCGCTCTGGCCTCGGACTTCTTTCTATGCTGACCATAAGCCCTTATAGGACATACAGACAGGAGTTGTCATAATAATAACTATAGCAAAGAGAACTTTGGCTACTTTGCCAATTTTATAGGCAACTTTATATGCTAAAAAAGTGACTGCCACAATAATATGTAAATAATATATAAAAATACTGAAATGTACAAATACAAAAATGTACTTGCTAATTAATGAATACTCAAATACTATTTTAGCTATATTAGCCAAATATATGACAAAATCATAGAAAAAATATAAAGAGCAAATGAGTATAAACTGAACAAAAGAAAAAAAAGGAAAATATATACACTTGTTATGTCTGAAATGGCAAATTTATACTAATTAGAGTATTTCTTTTTCGGTGTCATAAACCAACTGTGACACACTGTAACTCCCACTACAACTGAACATTTATGTTTTGTCCACACTATGTCTGTCCCACACCTCAGATCTTACAGTTGCAAGGAAAAGTAAGTGAACCTATTGCAGTTACCTGGATTTCTGCATTGAATACTTACAAAATGTGGTCTGATTGTTATCTAAGTCATAATTATAAACAAAAGGTATGTAATTAAAAATACATAAAATGCTGCTCTGTTCATGTCTATAATTGACCACACTGAGTAAACATCCTCATGGCAGGGAGAAAAGTAAGTGAACCCTTGAATTTAATAGACTGTAGATACCACTTTCACAGCAATCACCTACACCAAATGTGTCTTGTAGCTGTGAATGCCATAAGATTTGCACAACATTGCTGGGAGGACTTTTAGGCTATTGCTCCCAGCAAATTTGTTTCAGTTCATCATTATTTCTAGGATGCCTTGTGTGAACACCCCTGTTCAGGTCATGTCACAGCTTCTTGATAGGGGTAAGGTCAGGAGTTTGACTTGTCCATTCCAGAACACAATTTTTTTTCATTAACTATTGTTTAGTTTATAAGGTCTTGGTGTTGATGTTCTTTATCTTCTAAACATAGTGTTATTTAGGCTACAAATTTTCACTTTTGTTTCATTTGTCCATAAAACATTTTAGTACAAACATTTTGTTTCATCTTTATGTAGAACATTTTCCCAGAAGCAAGATGGACCACAATATTTTATTTTCTTTAGACAGCTGTGACTTCCTTTGTAGTAGCCTTCCATAAACACCATTTTTGTTCAGTGTTTTTCCAATAGTGAACACATGGACAGAAGATTTTGCAGTTTGTAGAGTCTTTTGTGGCTCTTCTGTTGTTCTCCTTATGTTCTTTCTCACCTCTTTCAGGACTATAATCTTAACAGAGCGCCTACTTCTTGTGGTTGATTTTGTTGTAACCATGGACTGATGTGCACTCTGGAATTTAGCAGTGCTTATATAACCTTTTCCAGCTTCATGCCTCTCTATAACAAGTTTTCTGAGGGCCCTCTAAAAGTTATTTGCATTGAGACATGGTTGACATTATCCAAACTTTATTGAGAAGAACAGATTTCTCAGTATGCAGCCTTTGTATGCCTTTAACCCCCCAAAAGACACGTTAAAATGGAAAAGAAAACTCCTAAAACATTTTTATTGTGGATTTTGACTTTATGTCTCCTGCAAATGTTTTTGACACAGAGCTCAGTTGCCTTCAATGTATTTTTAACCCCTGAGTGACATAAATAATTTTAGCCTTAAGAGCCAGTAAATTGTATTTTCTGTTGTGTTCCAGTTGTCAGAACTTTTTTATTTTTCATCAATGTAGCTGTATTGCAGGTTCTAGGTTTTTATAGGAACCAATTTCAGGTACATATAGTGTATTGAAAAACTTTTATAACATTCTATTATCTTTATTCTACGAGTCATTATAATTATAACAACACCAAATTTATAAAGTTTTTATTGTTTTCCCAATTCCGCACAATATAAGTAATTTTTATTTTAGGTCTATACGATTTTTTAAAATTATTTTTTATTCCTGTTTGGTAGAGGGGAGATGATCAGAAAACAGTTATTTATTTTCTTTATGGAAATTTCTGTGGTTGATGAATTATGTAATATTTTATAGTATGGGTTGTATAGATGTAGCAATATCAATTATGTTTAGTTTTTTGGTTTCTTTCATTTTGTCAATATTTAAACCCTTGTGTAAGGGGAAAAAAGTTTTCACCTTTTTTTCTGTAAAATATTTAGATGCCTGGGTCAGCAATGACTGTAGCATCTGTGGGATTAAACAATGTAGAGGAGTTATTAGATTAGCAAGTCTTCTACTTTACTCCTTTTCTGGGAGAAAAAACCTGTATGTGACAATCAGAGAGCAAATATGCTTTCTAATAGATGGGGGGATGATAACATGAACAAATATTCATGTGACCTTTTTCCTGGGACAGGGATATACACAGAAGAATCACATATCTTATCTGATGCTGCTGGTCTTCCCTCCTGCTCCTCTCTCCTCTGCACATATACTAAAAAATGACAACTGGAAATTCAGCATTCCCAACTCCACATTGAAATGGCTACAACTCTGGTTCTGTAAGGGCTATGAACAAGCTTTTTGAGTCATTTTAAAGCCAAAAATCTTAGCTTAAAAATGACACCAATGCCGAAAGCTCTGATAAAAGCAGAGCTACTGCCGTTTAAAATAGAGCAAGCTCTTTTCATCGGAAACTGTAATGTCTTTTTCCTGCAGAATGGACAGAGCTTTTTTTAAACTGCTGGTGAATTAATGGGAAAGCACTTGTGAAACTCACACTCCCAATTCGCTGAATTAAAACAGCTTTTGCCAATTTGCTTTTGGAGAACAAAGATGATCGCTCAAATTTAATTCAAAAGATAGATAGTTTTAGAGAATGACAGTTTTAGCGATCATTTTGCATAAGCTGCTAATGGGCACTAATACCCTTCAGCAGCTTATTACTTTCATTTGCATGTAAATGAGCCACTGGGAGTTGTATGCAGAGAACAGCAGGTGGTCTGTTCTCTGCATGGAGCTCCTTTGATCTGCCACAGGGCTGAAAGCTGAATACAATGTAATGAGCTCTCCCATGGAGAACACAGTGTGCAGTCCCTGCAGTCAGCTCTCCATCTGCATGATGGATTTTATGCTCACTTTTAAATCATCGTTCGTCCCAAAAAGGAAAAGATGGTAGCATTTACATGCAATGATTATCGCTCAGAAGATATAATTTGAGTGAATTTTGAGCGATAATTGTTGCGTATAAATGGGCCTTTAGACTGTGCTTGTCTATAATTGTGACTTAAATACCAATCAGAAAACATATTATTAGTAATCAATTCCAGCTAATTCCAAGGGGTTCACTTACTTTTTCTTGTAACTGCAATTTAAAAATAACAATAAAGTTATGAACTAAAATATAGCTGTTGTCAATCATTTGTACATTTTTTTTATCGAGTTCTGCAATTCATCAGAACTTGCTGATTCTTGTGAAGAAAAATGTTTGTCAGAACTAAAGTAGACTGATGCAAACTAGCATCGCATTACTTCAGCATCAGTCTGAGTTCCATACAACTTAATAAGACTTATCAACTGATCCACATTTTTACCCAATAATCTTAGTTGAATGTACCCTATTGACTCATGCACATGGCAAAATCCTGTGCACGGAGCCTGTAGGGCAGTGCACTGAGACTGTACAGCTCCTATGTATATGGACTCTGTGCCCTGCCATGTAGGCTCAGTATGTTTGGAGATATTACTCCATACATAAGGGGCCTGATGAAACATTTTTGTTTCTGGCAGATTTCTACAGAATCTTATAGGGGAAAAAATGTATTTCTCCATACTAAACCCGAGGTGTACAGAAGCACAGTAGAGGCTCTTGGACCTCTATGGCAGCTGTGCTATAGCACTATAAAAAACAGAACAGTCATATGAGTCTTTGCATGGGCCATTGCAGTGCATACCCTGCATCAAACACATAGTACAGGTGCAGCAACTACTTATCTTAGGTCTTCCAAATACGTATTGTGTTTCTTTAATCAGAACAATATAACAAAAATTAAAGATACCAAAAATTGTGTAAATCCCCAAACTTCGCTACAAAACGCTGGATTTTCTCACAAATTCAGCTTGATGCAACAAATTTGATATATTAAAATTTTCTATTTTAATTAAAATGGATTTCTATAGAGTTCAGGAAAAAATCTTCGTTAATATGGGATTATTATGTTAACCAAAGTTCATGATGTATGAAAATAAAAATGTTACATAATATAAATGCCTACATCAATGGATAATATATAATACATCACAAAAAACAGCATGCTAAAGAAAAAATATAAAATGTACATGAATATTCTTTTCATTATGATTTTAATATGGAATAGAAATTCTTAGGAATGATTTATATGTAAATTATGTAATAACTCTATTTTGTGGAAAATTTTCCCCCTCATTAAAAATAGTTTTTAAAAGTGAAGTATAAATCAGTTCACTGAGAATTTAGAGCCTTGGAATCACTGCCTGTAAATGCTATATGTAGTCCTAGAAAAATATACCTCCCAACCTTCACAGTTTCAACTCTTTTGTGGGATTGTCCTGCAGGACATTGCAAAGTTGGTGGACCCTATGTACTGAAATCATCATTCTGGGAGTATTTTATGAAGGTTACCAAGTGGATTGGGGGTGAGACTTAAAAGTGTCCCACAAATAGAGTACATATGTTGAGAGGTATTCAAAAACATACATTACTATGGTAAAATGCTTTTTTTGAAATATTTTTCATGTGCACGAAATTGATGAAAAATTCAAAACTTTTAGAAAAAATGTAAAAAAATAAAGTTTTTTTTTCTAATTGTAGAAAATCTATCAAAATATTTCTCAATGCAGATGTCTATAAGCAACATACACTGTACATCTGCAGCCAAGAAAATACGGAACCACTGAGCACTGAATTTCTCAATACTGAAAGCTTTTTTATAGCAAGCATAACCAATAGACAGACAGGTCACAACACTGCACTGCACATGGCATCACCCACTCACTGTAGTAGACCCTAGGTCCTACCCCTAAATCTTAACACTCTCGGTTCCATATACGTTGTAACCTTCTCTATATGTTGCTA